>NC_142443.1:1838548-2143306 GCF_059453495.1 Arachis ipaensis | reverse complement strand
CATTATCCAAAATACATAATTAAACATCTTCAAGTTTATAATCAATCAAACATAAAACATGATACAAAATATAATTTAGAACATCATCATCTTGTAGATTAATAATATCATAGAAATTTGTAAAAAAATGGTCCTAACAAAAAAATGTTTAGCCCGCCCTGCCCCGGCGAAGCCCGCCAAAACCCACGGATTAGGCGGTGTGGATTAGACGAACTTTTTAAGTTTGATGATTTCAAATTTTCAGCATAACTCACCTTTTGGCGGGTTACACAAACCGATCCTTCGGGTTTCGCGCTGTTTGTCACCCTTAACTACAAGTTCAACAATGACTAACCCCTTATCCATTTCCCATGAATCAAAGCCACGTGTCAAACAACATTCAGGAACTGGATTTTTTTCTGACATAAAATAAAAAAAATCATTATTTCTAAAAACAAATTATCCCAACTTTAAATTCCAAATTTTGTTTTGTTTTTTCTTTTTTGGAAACTCGACCAAGTTCGCCGCACTCTCGATGAACCTTATGATATTACTAAGGTTCACCGCACTCCTGGGCTGTGAAATATATAGAGTTCGACGTATCTTCGACGAAATTTACCTTAAGTTTGCCCAAATATAAAAAAACGTGGGGGACCACTATACTTGTCATTTTCATTTTCATTTCAAAATTTTCTTTTCCAACTCTCTTCATTCTCATCCTCTCTATTGTGAAAGTTATTTCATTGATCGTTGGTGAAGTTTGTGAGCTCTTCAGTTGATTATTTATTTGAGTTCGATAGTATTAAGGAATTCTATTTTATTGTTTATCTTTTTTGTTTGATTTCTTATCATTCATTTTTTGAATATGTCTGTTTATGAAGGTAGATTAAGTTATTAGTTATATTAATTAGTTTCATAAGTCAATGATAGAGTTAATTTACATGATTTAGTTATTTTGAAATAATTTAGTTATTTTTAAATAATTTAGTTGATATTAAATAATTTAGTTAATTTAGTAAATTTTTTATGTAGTTTAGTTGATTTAGTAAATTTAGTTAATTTAATTAATTCATTCAATTTCAACAAAACTTAATCTATTTTGTTCTGTTAAAGTGTAGTCATGGAGCCAGAATTGTTGGGTTATGAGGATACAATGTATAGATTGGACCAAACTGACCACATTGCAAGCAAACTTTACCGAGTGGTACACTTTGTAACTCATGTCGCTTATATATTTGAAATTTGAATTTGTGTTGTAACTTGTTAATTCTTTTTTGTTATAATGATTTATTATATTTGGTAGGCGCCTAAGGTCTTGCATACCAAGAGGAAATTGTTGGGGCGTTCGCCTGAGGTTATTAGGCCATATCTCAGATGAGCAGGATTCGAGCATGTTACCTACATGGTAGAGTGGGAGCATGATTGGCCATTAATATTAGCTCTGATTGAGAGATGGCGACTCGAGTCCCATATGTTTCACTTGCCATGTGGGGAGATGACTATCACCCTGCATGACGTGGCATACCAGTTGGGACTCGTTATTGATGGAGAGCCAGTTAGTGTATGCATTGGTGGATGGGAGTAGTTCTATGAAGAATTGTCCATTGAGGAGATGTGTCAGGAGTATTTAGGAGCTATTATGGGCCCAGATGACAAACAGTCACAGACGAAGTGGACTGTCAAGCTCAACTGGTTCCAGAACACTGTGTGGAGAGTTGGAGGAGGACCCAACTGAACTGCGTCGACTGCATCATACTCGGGGTTATCTCATGCAGATGATCGGGGGCATTCTGTTTACGGATGCCTCAGACACTAGGGTGCACATTAGATGGTTGCTGCTGTTAGCAGACCTTGATCGGTGTGGGAGGTTATCTTGGGGATCAGCAATGCTAGCCTGGCTTTACCGCCAGATATGCCGGGCCACGAACTACTAAAAGCGAAATCTAGGTAGATGCAAAAATCTGCTACTTTCATGGACATATCACTATATACCACTGTTGAGGCCTCAGGGATACGTCACGTGCCATTTTCCACTTGTTGAGAGGTATAATATTTTTTAAGCATATTTATCGTAAGTTACTTAATTGTTTGTCATGTATTAACTATCATGAGATTATAGGTGAGCGGGGTTGCAGTCAGACAATGACAGAGGCAAGACTAAGCTTCATACTTACCGGCGTCTCCACAATGGACTAGGAGTCCTTAATGTAAGTGAATATCATTTGGTTTTAACATCAATGCATTAATTAACGTTTGAAGTTGTATATGATAAGTGTATGTGCGTTTGAACAGGTTGCATGGACACCGTACGCCGACCCAGGGCTGCAACATATCGTTCCACCAGGGATCGCAGAGTCTTAAGCCTCTGCTGCAGTTGTATGCCCTCTCTTGTGCTTTGCTAAAGTCGAGTGGCATCAGGCTGATCGTGTCCTTCGGCAGTTCGGTGGCCTCCAACACATTCCGATGAGATGCATGGCATGATGGGAGGTTCGGCAGGAGCAAGTGGTATCCTGACTTTCTGGGGCCTGGCATAAGTTTTGGGATGCTCACTGAGAGCACATGCTGCTGGTGCATCATTCCATAGATGTTCGCCCATCACGTGCATATTTTACCTGGTACTTCCGATGGGCACACATCGAGCTTGTTGGTCAGGATGACCCACACTTAGTGTCGAGCGGGGGTGGTGTGGGATGACCTCCCCATTCACCATCCAGAGGCTCCAGAGCTCCATCAATCAGAGGATGGCGAGCTTCCACAGGTGCGGCCTCGGGACGGAAGAGGGAGATGTAAGAGGAGAGGGCATCGTGCTGGAGGGAGAGGGAGGCAGAGGGATGCAGTGGCCGAACACGATAGAGACTCTGTAAGCCCACTTCCTAGTGGACATGGGGCACAGATTCCCGATGATGATGGGCAGGTGGTTGGGACGATGTCAGGACCGCTTTTTGAAGACTATTCGAGTCTTGGTCTTCTTGGGAATTCACATTAGTCAGAGGCCGGGAGCAACCAGTAGGGGCAGTGACTAGCGGTAATTTAGATTTTGACTTCGACATCCAGTTCAGTCCATCCGAGCTTCTTGGTATTGATCTATCGTACATCCGGTGTTGACTACACAGGACATGGATGAGGTCACCAAGTCGTGCCAGACTGGTTGTCCCCTTACATGCAGGAAGGTGGTGTAGGGTTCTTCGATGATGTGCCAAATCCACACCCGATACAACCCTTTTCACACGCCACCCCACCACCTTCCGCCTACTAGGGACGTCACCTTGACAATCCGTCCAGTGGTTCATCTCCCACAGCATCCCAGAGGGTGCAGACCTCCTCCATGTGTCACAGGTGGATGTCTGGATGCTGTGCCTCTTAGGCGACATCCAAACCACATGGAGGTAGGCGAGTACGTGGACAGTATGATACTATGTACAGTTATTATGATGTAGTATTTTGTGATATTGTAACCTTTGTAAAAATGTATATTTTTATGCCATGATCAAGCAGTATGTTGTCAGTATCATTACCATTGTCAAATTGTATACTTTATGGGGTAAGTACGATTTTGGTCCCTTAAGTATGGGGCCAGAATCGAATTCGTCCCTCTTCTTATTTTGCCATTAAAATCGTCCTTAATGTTTTTTTTTCGTATTAAAATCGTCCTTTTTATTTTTTTGGACAAAAATGCCCCTCCCCGTCTTCCCTTCCCAGCACCCCTACGTCCCCACCCCCCACCACCACCCCCACCCCCACCCCCACACCCCCACCACCATCCCGCGCCCCCTTTCCCCCCACCACCACCACCACACCGCGTCGTCCTCCCCTTCCCCCCAACTCCACCCCCTCCCCGCCTCCCCTTCCCCCCACCTCCACCCCCACCCCCTCCTCGCCTCCCCTCCCCCTTCCCCTCCCCCTCTTCCCTTCCCCCACTCCCACCCCGCGTCACCCCCCTCCCCTTCTTCCCTTCCCAGCACCCCCACTCCCACCCCGCGTCACCCCCTCCCTGTCTTCCCTTCCCAGCACCCCCACCCCACCCCACGTCACCTCCCTCCCCGCTCTTCCCTTCCCCTCCACCCCCACCACCACCACCACCACAGCAAACAACAAACAGAGATAAATCAACAAATCAAAGATTCAACAAATCAAGAAGCAGAAGACGAAGCAGAAAGAAATCGAAGCAAGAAACAGAGGCGGCGAGCAGCAGTGGCGAGGCGGCGACCAGCAGCGGAGCGCAAGCGACGACGACGAGGAGGTCACGGCGGCGACCTCCCTGTTCCCCCCTTCTTTCCACCTCCACCCCCCGGTAGCGTGGTGAGGACGACGGCGGCAGCGCGGCGAGGACGCGGTGGTGATGAACGCGCGGCGGCTCCAAGCCCGTGACCCCTCTCAATGGGTCTGACGGCGGCTCCAAACGGTGCGATGGTGGCGGCGACTGAAGCACGAACGGCGGCGACAGGGTCTGACGGCAGCAACGCGAGCAGCAGCGAGCTGCTCCCTCCCCGGTGCCAGCCCCCTCCCCCCTTCCCTCCCCTCCCCTCCCCCCCTTCCCTTCCCCTCCCCTCCCCTCCCCACCCACGCGTTTTCTTCCCCCCTTCCCCAAACACCCGTTTTGTTTTTTTTTTATTTTATAATTTTTATTATTAAAATAGGAATAGGGGTAGTTTAGGAATAAAACAAAATTTTTTATTAAAAAGGACGATTTTAATACGAAAAAAAACATTAAGGACGATTTTAATGGCAAAATAAGAAGAGGGACGAATTCGATTCTGGCCCCATACTTAAGGGACCAAAATCGTACTTACCCCATACTTTATTGTTTGTTACTAAGTTACTGTTGGATGGAAAAACATTCATAGAATGTTTCTATTATGTCTACCAAATTTGATAAGGTATTGTGTTGGAGTACATAGAGAAACATCATAAGTAATAACATTTTGACTTAATGAAAATTACGAAAACATACAACGGAAATGTAAAATAATATCTAATGCTGACTTGACGAGGCCCCACCAGTATCAAGAGCAGTACAAGTCGTTCGCATATGAGCGACCTAACAACACAATCCACACCTCTTCTCCCTATTGGATTTAACGTCATCCATGTTGTTATGAATCCTGAAGCTAACAGGCCGACCTTTTTTCGCTCTCATCATCCTAGGATTCGGCCGAATACAGGGTCCATCATATGAAGGCCAGTCATCCTCGTGACCTATGGGTTTGAACTCTGATCTGTAAACCTTAAATACGGTCTCCATGCGATACATGGGATGAACAAAGCGCCTCCAATCTTGTCGTGAATGGGAGCATACGGCTAGAATATGTCGGCATGGGGTATGAAGAGCTTGGAAATACCCATAATCACACTTACCATCATCAAGTAGAACTTGATAATTCTGCTGCCTGGAATTGGGCACTGCTGCCAACTCCTCAATGGTGAACGTGGTCCTCGACCGATCGAACTGATAAATATTTAACGTATTAATGTGCTTCGAGTTGAACTCTATAGTCTTGGATCAACAATTCTGAGAATTCTGTTCCAACTTGAAGCTGTGCATGGGCCTCAGATCCCTTCTTTGCAAAAAGTTCACCCAAATAGAAATAGGTTGACTTAACCAGACTCGTGATGGCCAGATTACGAGAACCTTTCATCACAGCGTTGATACACTCTGAAATGTTTGTTATCATGTTACCAAACCAGCGGCCATCATCTGCATATTGCGTCCACTGTGTACAAGGCATTTTTTTAAGCCATTTGTGATGGCAACATTCTCGCCTCTCAAACAACCAAAATAATGAGCAAACTCCTGTTGTGACTTAGAATACGCCGCATTGATGAGAACCTTCTTCAAGTCCTTGTTCTTGAAGTGAGTCATTAAGTTGGCAGCTATATGTTTTGTACAAAACGCCTGGAAGGTATGCAGGGGTTTCCATAAACTTCCATCGGGATTCAATGCAACATCAATCAACTTGTGGCTATCTGAAATCATTATCAGGCCTCGTTGGGGGAGGGGTGGGGGAGGGGGGTAACATGCTGCCTTAGATACGAAAGAAAAAATGACCAAGCCTCCTTCGTTTCACCCTCGACAATTGCAAATGCAATAGGCAATATGTTTGAATTGCCATCAACAATGTTCCTCCATATTTACCGTACAAGTGGGTGCCGTCAATGAAAATAAGTGGTTTACAGTGCTTAAAAGTCTCAACACACGGAGGAAATGTTAGGAACACCCGGTGAAACATCATAGTATCAGCTGAAGCAGGCCAAGGTTGGGTAACAAGTTGAACCTAGGTACCTAAATAATAACAGATGTTATTACTGAAGAGGTCTAGCTACGTTAAGCATATATAACAAAAGACAATGTAACAGATCTTACCAGATAACTACATCTGCATAGCGAATAACCAACGAGGAAGCTCATTGTATGACTCCTTTGAATCTTCGTATATCCTACCAATGACTCTCTACTTTACAAGCCAAACCTTATAGTATGATGCCTTGCAACCGAAGTGATTCTTCATACCTCCTTGCAGAACACGAATGCTGATGGTTGGATTTGCTTTTACCATGGTGAATATGTACTTAGCAATCAACTTTGAATCCAACCTTCGATGGTCTTGGCCCACCGATGTTTGCAAGCAAGTGTGAGGTCCATTGTATCTCCTCACCTCCCATTTTTCTTGCTTTCGGCGATAAGATATGCGTATGTTCCATCCACAACCGGACCCGAACTGGCTGCACTGTGCAGCATATTTTAATTGATCAATCTCTACTATCTTATACTCCATATCCCTCCTGATGTTATACGTCTTAACTGCCAACATCGCTCCCTCCTTTTTTTCAAACTGTTGTCCAATATCAAAGTCACTTACGGGATCCTCTTCGGGGGCTCATTGAGTGAAGACACAATATGAAGTCATTACATCGAGTTTTAAAGTGGAAAAGTGATCCGACTGGTCGTACGGTCGAAAAATGGTTGGTTGTGTTCAGCATAATTTGTGTGTCACCGTAGTAGTTCATCTCTTCCTCCTCCTCACCTTCATCGGGAATTTCCATTGGTTCAGCCTCAACATCTTCAATGTCATCGGGATTGACTTGATACAGATCTGTCATTGGGTCTCTAATCGCAGAACTCTCATGACTTTCAACATCAGACTGCATCATGTTTTCATTCGAATGTTCAATGTTTGAGCCCTCTTGACTATCTTGAGGTGACATATTTAAGTCAATTATCGTCCTTCTAATATATTTTCCTAACAGCTCCGCTTAAAGGGCTATCAACAACAGTATCTGCAGATAACTTTTGTCTACCTAACTCAACTAGGATAACGAATAATTCCAACAGATGAATATTTGTCCAATGGTTATGCCACACTCTTATAAGACGTATGTCTTCATCATCACGTAGCTGATACTTAAATGAAAAAAAAGATAAAATACTGTCAAAACCTCAACTATAATACAAAAAATACAAAAATAAGAATCACAACATCTACAACATACCTTTTGTAAAACAAAACGTTATCTACTTCGGACGGATATCGGTAGTAAATTTTCTTTACTCTTTTTGTCTGTTGTTGCCCAATAGCATTTAATATTAAATTCTTTAACATGGTTAGACTGTTAACTTCCGGTGCCATGTATGCAATTACTGGTTGAGCATATCTAAATACGATAGAACCTTCTTCATCATACATTATTTCACCATCATAATGAATGGATAACAACGGAATCCTAAACATTGTACAGAGTTTATTAAAATGATGAGCAATATCAGAAAGAAGAATAAGCTACTTGAATTGAGTTTCGACTCCGATCAGGGTGGGTCTTTATAGAAGTAGCTTTAAGTTTGTTGGGGGTACGACGAACTCTATATATTTTATAGCGTGCGCTGGAGGTTAGAGGTGTTGATGGATCGGATCCGATCCGCATATCCGCAGTATTTATTCGGATCGGATTGCGGATTTTTTGTAGGTATCTGCATATCCGTGGATCTGCAAAAATAAATAAATAAATAAATAATATTATTTTATGTTTTATTTCAACTAATATATGTTGACACGTTGTATTATTTTATTTTTATTATTTAAAAAAAGTATGTTTAATGATATTTTAAGAGTAAAAGTAAACATGTTTAAAAGAGTAGAAAAATAGTATTTTATTGATATTTTTAAAATAAAAATAAAATTTTTAAAATATTTATATATTTTGCGGATCGAATCCAAGTTTAAAAATCGCGGATATTTGATTCGATAATTTGAGTGCGGATCGGATCGAAGATTTTGCCATATTCGATCGGATCCGCGTTCACTCCTACAAGGAGGTGCATCGTATCTTAATAGGAAAATGCTACTTGTACAACAAAATTCAACCTTTATTCAACCTTTAAATCTAATATTTTATTATTTTAATTTTTTAATTAATCATATTTCTTATTTTTAAGGAACCACTTTTGTTTTGAATACTTATCATTGTAAAATTTGTAACCACTTGCAATTCAATAATTTTTTGCAAACCAAACCATAAAACTCGTAACAAGTTTTCGTGTACTAATTTTTAAAAAATCAGTGAAGTTTTCAAAATCAATTGAACTCACTTCCAGTGACGGACCCAGAAAAATTTTGTTGTAGGGGTAAAAAAATAATAAAATTTAGGTATAGATATATTTTTTTTTGTTTTTTACTATAATATCTAATAAATTAAGAACTAATCTATCATGACTTTGAGTTTTATTTAAGAGGGACAATTAAGCTAATCACTCGATTAACCCAAATTTATTTAGACATATTTAAAATTTTAAATTAGAACTATCTATACATATTGATAAGAATTACAAACATACACACAATCACTTATTATAGTATTTAAAATAATAAAAAGATAATTTCACTCAATATAATATTTAAAATAATAAAAAATAATTTATAATGACTTTTTTATTTTTAACATAATTAAATATTATTTTTCTATATATGTACTTAAACAATTATTTTATTTTTTATTATCTCATATTTAATTATAAAATCTACTTATTATAGTTTTTATGGTATAAATAAATCTTTTATCCAAAATAATTACTATAATTAAGATCATTTTAATAATAAATATTAATAGAGTATATTAATATATAGATAATATGTTTTTTTATGTTAAATATTTTTTAAAAAGTCACTAATAATTTAAGTTGTATTTAATTAGAAAACTAAATTTTAATTTAATTATTAACTAATTAACTAATATAATAAAATTAATTATCACTATTTTTTGAATTTATTTATTTTTTATTTTTATTCTTATACTAAATCAAATTTAACAATATAATTATTATTAAATGTTTTTTTTTTTACCAAAGATATGAAGACTCGAACCCGCAACTTCTTAGATGAGTATGGGAAGATTATGCCATTTGAGCTATTACTCATTGGCTAATTATTATTAAATGTTAAGTTTAACAAAATATTTTTTTAACATAAAATACAAAAAAGTATTTATATTTTATTTTGGATAAATATAATATAATAAAAGGCATATATATATATATATATATATATATATATATATATATATTAGTTTTTTTTTTAAAAAAATCCTGTGGGGGCAAATGCCCCCACCTCCTTCAATGTAGGTCTGTGCTCACTTTAATTATTTTTTTATTCAAAACATTCAAAACTCATGTTATAAACACATCTAAAATTAAATAAACAACATAACATTTAAAATTATGTATTAACACATCTAAATTATTGTCATTATAGTTCTAAATTACATATTGAACACAGAAAAAATTAAACTTAAATACACATCCAAAATTAAGGTAGCGTTTGGTGGAGAGACAGAGACGAAAAGACTGAGACTGAGAGACAGAGACTAAGAGACAGGGATTGAAATAAATCTCAGTATTCTGTTTGGTGCAAAATGGAAGACATGAATTGAAACAAGAATGAAACTCTAATTTAATTTGCACAAAGGGTAAAATTGGAATTAATTAATTGAAATGAAAGTATTTTAGGTATAAAATGTTATTAAAGTTTCAGTTTCCATCTCTAAAAATTTCAGTCCTATGTGTCCCTACTTTTTGGAGGTACTGAAATACTGAAATTTTAGAGACAGAGACAGAAATTTTAGTACCAGTCTCTGAACTAACAAACACGATACTGAGTCTCAGTCTCTCAGTCTCTGTCTCAGTACCTCAAAACAAACGCTACCTAAAAGAATGCACTCTAAATATTTTATCAACACATCCAAAATTCACATAAAAAAAACTTATATATGTACATAAGAACATAATCAACAACATAAACACACCCAAAATTAAGTATTGACACATCCAAATTAGATTAACATTACAACTTCCAAATCAAACATATGAGTGCAAAAAAAAATTATAATCACAAATACATTTGAAAAAAAAGAAAAAAAATACAGACACTTTCAATATTATACATAAATTTAAAAAAATAGAACTTTTTATTAAGCGAAAAAAGGAAGCAGAACTACCCGAGATAGAAGGAGTGCGACGTAGGGAAGGAGACAGGAGGCGCGAAAAAAGGGGGCGGTTGTGCGTGCCGCGAGAGAGGAGACCAGGGACGGGGAGGAGCCCATCGATGGAGAAGGCGCCAGGATATGCGCAGAGAAAGTGCGCGTCGCCGAAGGAGGAGATCGTCGCAGAGAAGTGCACAACACGGGAGAAGATGAAAGCGGTCACAGATGAGGAGGGAGAGGCGCTGCAGCTCTTGATGGAGTGAAGATTTTACTAGTAATTTAAGATGGTATAAGATTTATTTTAGAATTTTAAATTCAAAATTTTAAATTCTAACTAATTTGATTTTTGGATGTGTATTTAAATTGTAATATATTAATAATTAAATATATTAAATCTGAAATAAAAATTTAAAATTTATATTTAAATTTTAAATTTTAGTTTTATTTAGTTTATATTTTAAATATGTATTTAATTTTAAAAAAATACTAAATCTATTTATAATTTTTAGATGTATTTATTTTTTTTAAATTATTGTAATAAAAAAACTGAATATTATACAATTTTTAAAAGATATCTAGTTAAATTGATCTTAATAATATCATAAGCTTCGCCGAAAGTATGGCGAACTTGGTTGAGTTTCCAAAAAAAAACGAAATTTAAAATTTAAAGTTAAAATAATTTATTTTTAAAAATAATATTTTATTTTACCGAACGCGCCGCCATAGCGGTTCGATTAGGCATCAAAACGCAAAGCTTCAAAACAAAGCATCGTTGCTCTTTCAAAATCCTCTTTTCACCGTTTCTCTCAGCTCCGAAACTCTAACCCTAGAGTCCGGAAGCTTCTCTTATGGCGTACCAAGCCCCCGATCACGAACCGGACTCCGATTCCAAGAAAGAAATCCGCCTCTACAACCCATACAAGGACCTCGGGATTCCAAATCGAAACCTCTACCAGCTCCCAACTTCGCCGGAGTACCTCTTCATCGAGGAGGCTGAACGTAAGCGTCGATCCTGGGGTGAGAACCTCACCTTCTACACTGGCTGCGGTTACCTCGGTGGCGCCATCGGCGGCGGCGCTCGAGGCCTAGTAGACGGCGTCAAATCCTTCGAGGCCGGCGACACGCTCAAGCTCCGGATCAACCGTATTCTGAATTCTTCCGGCCACACTGGACGTACTTGGGGGAACCGTCTCGGCATCATAGGGTTGCTCTATTCCGGGATTGAGAGCGCCATGATGGAGACGAGAGACACCGACGACGTGTGGAACAGCGTGGTGGCGGGGCTGGGCACCGGAGCGCTGTATAGGATTTCGGGAGGCGTGAGATCTGCGGCCGTGGCAGGCGCAGTTGGAGTAGTGGTGGCCGGAACTGTCGTGACGGTTAAGCAGGCTTTCAAACGCTACGCACATCTTGCGTGAGCCTTTAATTTTTTTTTTTCTTTATTTCATTTTGGGTTGCTTCTATCAATTTTGAGCGGTTAATTATTGAGATATATTCGTGTTTAAAAAAAAAATATAGATGATTACAGCAAAATGTGAGTTGCAACGGTGTTGCTGTTGAAAGACTGTTGATATCCTGAGTTTAATTTTTTCCAGCTTGATTAATAGCTAAGGCTAACCATATAATTTCTCGAATCATCTCTAATGAATAATATGGACGGCTGTAGAGCTGGATTATATATATATATATTAGCATAGAAAATTTGTCGTTTGTGTTGTGGGATTGTGCTTGTGTAGAGTATGATTTAGTTTCTCTGATGTTACTCTTAATGCATAAACTTTGAATTGTATGTCTTGATGGGCAGCAGCTAGGAAACAATGTTAATCCTTATTTTAGTATCTATTTAATTTAATAGGCAATTAAGTTTGCATTTAGGTGAATCGTGATTAGTTAGAATAAGGAAATGGTTCTCTATTATATATCGAGACGTTTTTGTTTGTAAGCGTTAACTAGTAGAATTTTAGAATTTTCATGTTTTAGGAACCATTTAACAGAGAAAATAATGTCGGCACATTTAGTGTTTTGCAGGACTTCAATATCCTTTTAATGTGATATTGTGCCCGAGTTTGGTCATCCATTTACAGATTCTATCTTATATCTAACTCTGTTAGATGTTTGAGCTCATGATTTGAGTGGTGCTAATTATTTTTGTGCAGCACTTGGAGAGCGCCTGTGTATTACTTTGTTAGTTGAACAAGTTTTCAGCTCAAACAGAAGCAATAAAAGTATTAACCAATGTAGATGATTGTTGTAGGATCTGATGGATACTCGGGAATTTTTCGTTTGCACGTATATGTTCTATATCTTGTGTCGGCAGTTTGGTTTCTGTTCATCCTCTTGCTATTTCATGATATTTGGTTGTTTCTGTTCATCCTCTTGCTAGTTCATGATATTTGGTTCTTGTTCTATCAGTTTGAATTCCAAAAATTTGTGTGTAAAGGAAAGCCCGTTTCCCATTTTCTCGGATTATCCTGAACCTTACCCAAGTTAGTTTGCTAGTTTTGTTTTAGCAGGTTCGTGCATAAACTTGGGGAAGTGTTTTCTTTTTTCTTTGATATTATGGTATATATGGTCATGTTTCCTTGTAGCTTAAAAAATAATCACAACGGTGGTTGATTATTAACAAATATTAGCAAAGACACAAGAAGAAGGTGAAAAATGTATTGTGTATATTTTTCGTTGCTATTCTTAAATTCTTGTATATATATATATCTAAAGGAATTTTATCTACAGCTCGTCGTATGTATCAAATCTTCCAAAATGCAAGAATCTTAATAGAATGATATTTACACTATGAGTCACTAATTCTAGAATAATGTAAAATAACGTGATAGAAATGAATTGAAGAAAAAGAATGCAGCTTATTTTGTGTGGGTTTGTTTGTCGTTTGATTTCTTTTGGGCCAACGGAGATGGTTGGTTCAATAATTATGTCAATTTGCATTTCTGACAACGTTCAACTTAAAATTGTCTCTAAATTTAATGTGGTTCGTCTTGAGATATTTTTGCGGTGAAATTATCTTAAAATTATTCCCGAAAATCACGCTGGACTTGTATTTTATCAATCTCGTCCCTCATCAATCTAAATCTTTTTATTCTCTTTGGTGTTGTTTTTATCACCACCATCACTACCACTATCACCTCTTGTAATTGCTACATAATATAGCCATTAGTTGTCCATCGTGGTTTCTTTTATACACGTCATTACTCTTTTCGCGAATATTCGTCAGAAAATATCTTAGAAACGATCGTTGTTAAGTTCAAGGATAATTTTGGAACAATTTTAAGTTTGGAGATGAATTTAAAGTTCAATTGCAAGTCAGAAACTATTTTAAGATTTAGCTCAATGAAAAATGAAACTTGAAACTTAACTGAGATTTGATTTGGCTACTTAAGTACATATACGACGTGGTTCTAGCATGCCATCAAGAATATTTAGTAGCACATTGTATTGGCGTTAAACTCGTGCCCTATATTTATTATGCGAGATCCGCAGCATAGTTTGTCTAGAACTATTGCACATTGCAGTATTTCCCACGAACAAATATTAAATTAAAAAAAAAAAAAAAAACTTAGAGGACACAGGAAACGCTCTGTTTAATGGTTATGGCAGAGAATTCAGTGTGTTAAAAACCTTAATTTCCCCATCTTAGTAAGGAAAATTCAAATTTACTTATATATACCGGTCAACAACTTTTGACATTGACCCCTGCCTTTTTACTTTTTCTTTTGCCTTGGTACGATTGTAAAGGATTATGAGGAAATATTATGGAGGTTGGTTTTACTTTTTACAAGAGCATGATTTCTGGATACAGCGTTTGAATGATTTCAATCATTCGCGGCTCCAGTTACACGTGCATCACGTAAAATGCAAAACGTAGCAAAGATCATTGTGAAGAGAACACGAAGATCAGCATATTGTCTGTATTCACACAATGAAAAGTTTTATTAAGAAATTCAACAGAGGATAATAAGTTGGGATCATACTGATACTGAGGTCTGAGGCCACCCAAAGAACGGGACAAAATTAACACCCAATATATATATTAAATGTGAATCTCTACGTAAAACAATTTTGCACTATGGGTTGGAAAACAATTCCCAATGAGAAATAGAATTGTTTATTATTGCATGCGTAGGGCATGGCAAGTGCTTCTTATCTTATCCTCTTATGCATCAAGTGTGTTTGACACCTAGCACTTGCATGCATGATCATTTCCCGCCATAAACACCAGTGCCTATCAATCTTGCTTTCCTCATCCTCCTCCTCCTTCTGAAATCTTCATACAGTTCAAACTTCAAAGATGTTTTCAGGGGTAGCCGGAATAATGCTCAACCGAGGCCACAAGATCAAAGGGACTGTGGTCTTGATGCGCAAGAATGTCCTGGACGTTGACACCTTTACTGATATTGCTGCCACCGCCAACATCGGAGGCCTCATTGGCACCGGCATCAACGTCATTGGCTCCACCGTTGACGCCCTCACCGCTTTCTTAGGCCGCAGTGTCTCCCTCCAGCTCATCAGTTCTGTTAGTCTCTGTGATGTGAAAGTACAATATACAAGGGGTATATATAGGTGCCAGAAGAATCAAAGTAATAAAGGTATAAAATCCTACAATTAATACACAGATATACTATAAAAATATAAACGATACTAACTGATCTAAAATGATTCTAATGATTCTCTAATGATTCTCTAATATCCCCCCTCAAACTCAAGTGGGAGCTAAGGATACCAACTTGAGTTTGGATAACAAAATCCGAAAACGAGTCGGGTGATGAGCTTTCGTGAAGATATCAGCAGTCTGATCCAGTGTTCCAACAGCAATGAGACGAACAGCATCAATAAGGATACGTTGCCTAACAAAGTGACAATTAATCTCAATGTGTTTGGTGCGTTCATGAAAGATATCATTATGAGCAATCTGAATAGCACTGCGGTTGTCACAAAAAACATCAGTAGGGGATGACTGAGGAGCACCCAAATCTTTGAGAAGCCAACGAATCGAGATAACCTCAGCAGTGGTGTCAGCGAGGGCACGGTACTCAGCTTCGGTGCTTGAGCGAGCAGTGAACGTTTGCTTCTTAGCACGCCAAGAAACAAACAGTAACCAGTAGTAGAACGACGATAAGTGGGATCACCAGCCCAATCAGCATCGGAGTATGCCTGAAGGGTCAAAGAGGAATGGGCAGAAAAATAAAGGCCATGAAATAAAGTGCCTTTGATGTAGCGAAGAATGCGAAGAACTGTCGCATAGTGAGTAGTACGAGGAGCTGACAAGAACTGGCTAAGTACATGAATGGGATAGGCAATGTCTGGTCGGGTGACAGTTAAGTAGACAAGTCCTCCAACTAGCTGTCAATAGAGAGTAGGATTATCCAAGACAGTGCCATCCATAGGAGTAAATCGAACATTAGGCTCAAGAGGAGTAGACTCAGTGCGACTATCGGTAATTCCGGCTCGAGCAAGGAGATCTGAAGCATATTTAGCTTGAGAGAGATAGATGGCATCATCGGTGGATATAACTTCTAGACTAAGAAAATAGCTGAGAGAACCAAGATCTTTCATCTCAAAAGTATGCTGAAGGGACGCCTTGAGATCAGAGATACCATCAGCATCATCTCCAGTAATGATCATGTCATCAACATACAGAAGTAGAAGAACAACTCCACGTTCACTTTTACGAATAAAGAGAGCATTCTCATGAGGACTGCAAGTGAAACCAAGACCGTATATGGTAGTGTTGAACTTGTCAAACCATTCACGAGGAGCTTGCTTAAGCCCATAGAGTGCCTTGCGAAGTAGACAAACTTTGCCAGAAGGACAAAGATAACCCGGAGGGGGTTTCATATAGACTTTCTGTTTCAAATCTCCATTAAGAAATGCATTCTTCACATCCATCTGACTGAGAGACCATCTTTTGACCGCAACAATGGCAAGAAGAGCTCGAACAGATGTGAGACGAGCAACAGGAGCAAAAGTCTCTTCATAGTCAATACCATACTCTTGCGTACAACCCTGAGCAACCAATCGTGCCTTATAACGGTCAATAGAACCATCAGAGCGAGTCTTGATCTTGTATACCCATCTGCTTCCCACAATTTCCTGATTTGAAGGAGAATCAACCAAGTCCCAAGTGTGTGCCTTTTCAAGTGCCTGTATTTCTTCCTGCATTGCTTGTTGCCAATTTGGATTTGTGGAGGCTTCTCTGAATGACTTAGGTTCATGTTGATGAAGAATAGTAGAAAAGCAATGATAATCAAGAAGATGAGGAGGTGGATTTCTCACCCTGGAACAGCGAGTGGAAGGAGGCGGCATGACGGTAGGAGTAGGAGCGTCGTCCGGTCCAGAATCATCGAGAGATGGAGAAGGCGGAAGAACAGGAGGCTGTGGAGGGTGACTCGAGATAGAATCTGTAGAATCATCACTAGGAAAAAGATCAACATTGGAGTTAGTGAAAAAAGGTGACTGAGTAGGAGGAATAGACTCAAAGGAGGAGAACCGAGAAAACATGTGATGCTCCCAGAAAACAACATGACGAGATATACAAATACGTTTAGAGAGAGGATCCCAACAACGATAACTCTTGTGTTCAGTGCCATAACCAAGGAAACAACACATACGAGCCCGAGGTTCAAGTTTAGTATGTTCATGAGGCTGAAGAAGAACAAAACAGACACAACCAAAAACTCGAAGAGAATTATAATCTGGGGAGGTACGATAAAGACGCTCAAAGGGAGTAACATTACCAAGAACAGAAGAAGGGATTTTATTGATAACATGAACAACAGTAAGAACAGCTTCACCCCAAGTACGCTCAGGACACGAAGAAGAAAGAAGCATTGCACGAACAGAGTCAAGAATGTGACGGTGTTTGTGTTCAACTCGGCCATTTTGTTGAGACGTACCAGGGCAAGAAAACTCAGACAAGGTACCCTGTTCTGCAAGAAAGGTTAAGAGTTTGGAATCACGGTATTCCATAGCATTATCACGGCGAAAACCTTAATGACCTTGGAAAACTGAGTTTTAATCATAGTGGCAAAGTTTATATAAATCTGAGGTAACTCATGGCGATTGGTCATCAAATAAACCCAAGTAAAACGTGAATAATCATCAATGAAAACAACAAAGTATCGAGCTCCTCCCATAGAAGCAGTGGGAGCGGGACCCCAAACATCAGAGTGAACGAGATCAAAAGGAGAGCAAGCAAGAGATGAATTATTGTGAAAAGATAAAGCAGGTTGTTTGACAGTTTGACAAGAAATGCAATCAAAAGATTCATTAGGAACCTGACCCAAAAACCTTGAGACACAAGAGGACGCAATTTTCCTAAGGAGCTGTGGGCAAGACGTTGATGCCATAAGTGAAGGGTAGATGGAGAAGAAGCAGCACATATATTTGGTATAGGAGGAATATAAAGATTCTCGACTTCAAACAACCTTCCAACCTTACGTCCAGTCCCGATGACTTGTCCCGTCCGACGATCCTGTACACGACAACCAGAGAGAGAAAAAGTGACATCAAAACCCAGATCAACAAGTTGACCAACAGAAATAAGATTAAAGCTTAAATTGGGAATAAAATAAGTATCAGGAAGATGAAGAGTCGACTGGGAGATAGAACCCTTGTGTGTTGCATGCAAGAGGGAACCATTAACAGTATTGACAGAAGGTCCATTTGTAGTGGTAGACAGAGACGAGAAGAGATTTCGCGACGGAGACATGTGATTAAAGCATCCCGAGTCAAAATACCATTTAGAATTATCTGGAGGAGTCGAAAGAGCAGCAGGGGTATTACCAGAAAGGGAGAGAAGTCGTTGAAGGAGAGACACAATATCAGATAGAGAGACAGAAGACGAGGTGAGAGGAGCAGAGGTGGTAGATTCAGGAGTAGCATGAACAACAGAAGCAGGCATACGACGTGGTGGGCGAGTAGGACAGGTAGTAAGCAAATGTCCCGAGAGCTTGCAATAATGGCAGAATAGTTGTGAACAATGGTAGCTAATATGACCTTTCTGATGGCATGTGCGACATTCAACAGAAGGACAGACGGAGAAGTGGTGCCCAAAACGGTTACAATTTCGACAGAATTTATCATTTTCATGTGTGGTAGCAAAAACAACTGACTTTTCCATAATAGTAGATATAGAGATCATGAAGAGGAGAGAAAAACTGCAACTTGTAAGCCGAAAATGAGAAAACGGAGGGCAAAATCGGAAAGAGCTCACCAAAAAACCTTAGGAATGGTCCCACTTGTCTGACACGTCAGCGACACGTCAGCGCCACGTCAGCAGGATCGTCAGTGCCACGTCAGCGATGTTACGACACGTGGCAGCACCTGAGAGGCGGAAGGAGACACGCTGGCGACGAGATGGCACGCGGGTCAACCGTCGGGTCGGGTCGGGCGCGCAGGTCGAGCTTGGGCGGGAGAGCAACGGCGTGACATGTGGCAGAAGCGGAGCCGTGGATCTGGAACGCTGATCCAACGGCGCTGGATGCGTCTGGAAGGAGAACGGATGAACGCGGATAGGCAACTTTGGGCGGCGCGTGGCGGCGCGTCCGGCGTCTTCTGGCGATGATTCCGGTGGCGTTGGAAAGCTTGCAACGAGGAGAAGGCGAGGGTAGCAGCGGTGACGAACCAAAGCGTCGTGAAGGACTCGAAAAGTGAGCACAAAGTATTGCCGATGAAACAAGATAAAGGAGCCAGAAACCAAATGTTTCTGAAAAAAAAAACAACCTAAACTCTTAATACCATGTTAGAAACAAGAGACCAAACTAAAGAAAGTGTTTTCTGTTTTATTCTGTGTAATGTGAAAGTACAATATACAAGGGGTATATATAGGTGCCAGAAGAATCAAAGTGATAAAGACATAGAATCCTACAATTAATACACAGATATACTATATAAATATAAACGATACTAACTGATCTAAAATGATTCTAATGATTCTCTAATGATTCTCTAACAAGTTCTACTCAATCCGATGGTAATAATCAATAACGAGAAACTCTTGAGACCTAGCAATTTTTTAAAAAATACGAGTGTAAACTGTATTGTTTTATGCGTATAAATTTTGGTAAATATAAGAGTAAATTATATGCAAAATTTTTGTAAATATGAAAATATGAGTACAAATTATGTGAAGTTGATGGCCGAGAGTCGTTAGATGGAAATTTAGTCAAACTAGTTAAATCATCTAATCGCAATCAATTTCACGTAAAGTCGACTATATCTGAGTTTTCACCATAAATTATTACTGGTAAAAAATAATAATATTTGCTGATCATATAACATTATTCATCATTCTGATACAGAGAATGGCAACGGAAAAGTTGTAAAGGATACATTTCTGGAAGGTATTATTGCGTCGTTACCAACCTTAGGAGCTGGAGAATCTGCATTCAGCATTCATTTTGAATGGGACGATAGCATGGAATCCCTGGTGCATTTTACATCAAGAACTATATGCAAGTTGAGTTTTTCCTCAAGACCTTAACTCTTGAAGATGTTCCAAACCAAGGAACCATCCATTTTGTTTGCAACTCTTGGGTTTACAACTCTAAACTCTACAAATCCCCACGCATTTTCTTCTCCAACAAGGTACCTATCTATTTAATCATCAATTATCAAATTAATTCTTGAACTAATGTAGATAAATGTATGGGGTGCAGCCATATCTTCCAAGTGAAACACCAGCTCCACTTGTTAAGTACAGAGAAGAAGACTTGAAGAATTTAAGAGGTGATGGAAAAGGGGAGCGTCAGGAGCATGAAAGAATTTATGATTATGATGTCTACAATGATTTGGGGAATCCGGATCGGAACGAAAACCATGCTCGCCCCATCCTTGGAGGTTCTACCACTTTCCCTTACCCTCGCAGGGGAAGAACTGGTAGATATCCTGCAAGAAATGGTTGGTATTATTCTTATTCTTGTTATGCATTTTGCTTTTGATTCAAATTTTAATGCCCTGCAATTTGTTAAATAAAGTAGACTATAAAACATTTCAGTACGATACTTGATCGCCACTCAAGAATTGTATTCATCATCAGTCATTTCACTGCATTAAGCTAGCAATTACTAGCTACTTCTCTGAAATTACGTATGATGTCTTCCTCAGTTTCAAAGATATTGAACTAGACATCTTACATTTGGAAGAGAGTTAGAGAAAATAAATACAAAGCTTATGTATATGAATTCAATTTGGTAAAAATAAAGGGGTAGGTGAGAATGATAGCAATTCCAATGAAGGGGATGATGCCAATCCTTTTCATTATTCTCCTGAATTTAAAGAGAGACTCCAACCCAATGATTTTATGGATTGGGTAAGTCTTTTAACCAAAAGCAAGTTGAGACATATATAAGAAGTAATTATCTACTTATATTAAAATATTAATATATATTATATTAAATATGTCAAATTATTCGATCGATATCAAATATTATTTTCGCATAAAAATATTTTTACTTAATAGTCTTTTTCATTTCCTTATCTTAAAATAAACTCGAGTCTTTTTTTTTTACCAAAGATAAGAGACTCGAATCCGTAACCTCCTAATTGAATATGGGGAGACTATGCCTTGCGCGACAATAAAATAGATATAATATTAATTTAAAATTTAATAATTATAAAATTAAATGATGTATTCATAAATTAGATTTTAAATAAAATTACAAAAATACTTAATTTAAATTTATTTATTCAATTTCATATTATTATTTTTATTCTTTTGAATAGTCACTATAATTTATTTTTTTTAAAATTATATCTAAATACTATAGTATAAAAAGATTAAAAATAAGTTCTATTAAGAGGCTATTTTGAACTCTGTTTAATATAGTATAAAAATTCAATTTTTTTAGAATAGTTATTATATGAATATAAATGGATATTTCAAAATTAGAGATATATATTTAGATTTAGATGTATACATATCTATGTTATTTCTTTTTCTTTTTTTTTTTGAAATAAAGAGAGTTCAACGCAATACAGTGGAGCAATGAGGGAAAACTACAAGCAGCAACTCACTACCCAACACCAACCCACCCCTAGTCATCTTCGACATGGCCATCAACAACTAAAGGGGTCACCACCACTCCAATCCTTAGAAACCTTAAACGACCTGGTCTCTACCATACTTGAGGCCTGATCTCGGAAGAGCCCCGCATTCCTTTCTAGCCAGATTGTCCAGATAATAGCAAAGAACTCAATGAACCAACTCTTTCTGTCATCCTTCCTTACTGATAATTGCGTCCAGCTTTCAAAGTGTTGTTTTAGCGTATCTGGAGTGCTCCACTAGTCCACTCCCTTCCAAAGGCACGCAGCCACGCACACCACACCTACCAAGTGATTTCACACCCAAGAAACAAGTGAAAAGTAGTTTTCACATACTTACAACAGAAAACACACATATTGTCGTTCTGGTTAATAACATGTAATCGACACAGTCTATCCTTGGTATTCACTCTGCCTATCAACACAAACCAAGAAAACAGCTCAATTTTCGGTGGGACGAACCCTTTCTAAACAACACTAGTGAAACTATAACTTGTAATTTTTTTCGATAGGACTTCCACCTACACCACCTGCACAAAAAAATTAGTTGAATAAACACCATTTTTTTTATTTATGATTGTTAAAGTAACAATTATAGTTACTGTTAATATATAAAAGATAATTGTAAAATTTAATTATCCTTATTAATGTCAATAACACTAATTCATTACATAATAAAATGATTAAAATGATTGAATATAAAAGACAATTGTAAAATTTAATTACCCTTATTAATGTCAATAACACTAATTTATTACATAATAAAAGGATTGAGAAGTATTTTAATTAGAAATGAAAGGATTAAAAGATAATTTTGTCACTTAAGCTGACATGTCATTATGGTAGAGAATTATGCTAAAAATTTGACTAAATCCCTATAATGGTCATTCAGATTCAGCCCGTGTACTGATTTAGCCCCTGAGATTCCAATTGCACTATTTATGTCCTCCAGATTGCGCTCCGGGCAACATAATGGTCCTTTGGTGAATTTCCGGCGTGACTCAGCGATGGCGTTGCTTGTGTGGCATAGCCACTGCCACGTTAGACGTCAGAGTGTACGTGGATTGTATTGTAAAATTCCCCAATGTAGTCCCTGTCTTCATTTTTAAACCCTAAAACTTTGTTGGCCTCTCCTCAATCTGGTTCTCTCCATCAACGTCTCCTTCTGCATCAACGTCTTCATTGAATTGATGTTTTTTATTCTAAAAATCCTTTCAAACATGAATCATTATCATAAAAACAGGAATCAGTAGTCAGAAAGAAGTATTAGCTCTAATCAAAACCACTGAGCTGGTTCATAGCAAAAGCATACATAGTTATTCCCAATCTCGGAGAAAAAATGAACATGCATAATTGAGAAATGAGTCTTACTGTTAGGTGCAAGTGTTAAATGTTGATGGAATTTTAGTCCTGCAACTGAGGGTTACAGCTTCTTACTCATTCATTAATGCCTTTGTGATGTGGAAGAAGAGGGTCATGGGAGATTTTCGTATTTTCTTTCAAATAATCTCTTGTAAAAGTATAGTTACATTCTTAGTAATAAAATTCAAATATCAATGCTTCGATTGGAATTAGGGATGAAAAAAGTATTTAAATTAGTGATTTTGAATCCCTCGTTTATTATAAGGGGCAAGGAGATATTTTTTGGAGGAAAGCTTAACCCAACTTTAAGATTACAAGATATATCTGTAGTTTCATTTTATTTAAATAATATATAAAACTATTTTAGAAAATACCTTTCAAATTAACTAAGAAAAAGAAAAAAGAAAAGCACATTTATCTTGTATCTTTTTGTCTACTCTAGCCTCTAGGTTTTATGCCTAAAATAAAAAACTCAGCCCAATACAAACAAAAGTGTAGTTGAACTTGAAAGTTGAAACCATAAGAAACTGATGGCAAGATTTAGCTAACAAAAAAAATATACCTCCATGATCCATTACCATAGCTAAAGGTACAAGAAGACTAGTTTGCATGGCAAAGATATAAAATCTAATCCTTAATCTCTAACTATTAGAACCATTTCTACTGTTCTTGAATAAGGGATAATAGAATGACTATGTCCTAAATTAAACTCTAGACTCAACACAAACTAAAGGGTAATTGGTGCAGTTCCTAAATTCTATGCTAATGTTTATGTTGTTGCTGTGGTGGTTGTGGCTGCTGAAACTGTTGCAAATGCTGAGGTTGATGGTTTTGGAATAGCTGCTGTTGATGCCGTTGCTTCCGTGAGCGAATTTGGAGTTGTTGTAACTGCTGGGCAGCTAAAATGGTGTGCATCGACTGATTTTTGGATTGGAATTGTTGTTCTCCTCCAACTGATGAAGCAAAGTTCATAGGTGCTCCTCCATTTGGCAAAGCTTGTCCGGTAAGGACTCTCAAATGCTGAATTTCCTCTTTTAATGCATCGTTAAGCGCTACATACGAAAATATAAATGAATTGATTCTTATAGCAACTGAGATATAAGATCAGATTCAAGATCAACTACCTTGGCACATTCAAAATTCAAATTTGACTTTCATGGAATGGTTTCTAAAGTGAAGACAATAGTATAACAAGTGTATCAACTTCAACAAAATTCCAATTTCCAAGTAGTAATACACAATACATCAAAATGTGCCATAATAAGTTAAGAAACATTATAAGGTTGTTTACAGCATGAGCTTACCATCTTGCAAGTGAACTTGTTGCTCTATCGATTGCACCCGCACTTTCAGCTCATTGTTTTCGGCATTCAATCCACCTGTATCCCTCTCCTCATAAGATACCAAAATGAATTGATTATTTTTCCTCCAAAAGAGCTTTTCAAACAGAAAGCGACATAGTAAATAATGACAATACACACCACTGAGAAGATAGAAGTTTAAACATATATAAATCACAGTCGCAAGTTGATACAAGTGGAGTAAAGTAGAAAATACTGTAAAATCAGATACAGATGATTAGCTAATACACATCTGCAAGATAGTTAATTGTGCAGACAAGGATGTTGCTTCTGATTGCAATGTTTGTACCCTCTTTTCAAGCTTGGTGATGTAGCGCATCTTCCTTTCTTTTGACCTAGCAGCAGACTGTCTATTTGCCCATAACTTCTTTCTGACTACTCATTCCTATTTTTATGATAATGATTCATGTTTGAAAGGATTTTTAGAATAAAAAATATCAATTCAATGAAGACGTTGATGCAGAAGGAGACGTTGATGGAGAGAACCAGATTGAGGGGAGGCCAACGAACTTTTAGGGTTTAAAAATGAAGACATGGACTACATTGGAGAATTTTACAATACAATCCATGTTATCTTTACACTCTGACGTCCAACGTGGCAGTGGCTACGCCACATAAGCAAGCCGTCGCTGAGTCACGCAGGAAATTCACCAAAGGACCATTATGTTGTCCGGAGCGCAATCTGGAGGACATAAATAGTGCAATTGGAATCTTAGGGGCTAAATCAGTGCACGGACTGAATCTGGGAGACCATTACTGAGATTTAGTCCTAAAAATTTAAAAAGTTAAGAATGAATGTAGAGGCTATCTTTAGCTGTGTTTTAAACTTTAACACATAGATAATAGAAGGAAAGAGTAAAAGATTAACTAGAGCAGAAAAATTTACATACCTGGACACCATCCCAAAGCTTTTCCAACCTGCTATCCATCACCAAAAGTTTGGAAAAATTTCAAGTGTACTAAAACATCAGTGTTCCAGTTGTTTTAACAGTTAATTTTAATTAATATATATTTTATATAATTTTTTATAATTCAAATCAACGGTTAAAATAACTGAAATATTGGTGTTTTCGGTATACTTGAAACTCTTCCCATAAGTTTAACAAGGTTTTCAGTACAAAAAGATGATGGCAAAGATTTCAAATGGCACACGCATTCCATTCAAAAAGTCTCAACTCTTCTGAAAGAGACTCAATACCTTGAGGAACACGCAACAGACATTCCCCGTACCTCGTCCAAGAACAACTAATTCTCAAAAACTGAATTTCCCACTCTTCTTTGCTTCTTCCATAAACTTTTAAAGCCAATGGATTGCCATTAGCATAGTTAACCAGCTTGATGGTTAGCTCAGCATGAGCTTGGTCTCTTTCAATGTCATGGTTTTGTTTGAAGGCATTCAAATTAAAAAGCTTGAGAGATTCATCATCATTCAATGGCTTAACCTCATGTATGTGATCAACTTGTTTAACAAGTAATACATGTTTATCCCTAGTTGTTACTCAAATCCTCTCCCACATAAATCTTGCAATTGGTCTGGATCATTGACATCATCAAGAACAAGAAGAATTCCCTTTCGACTAAGTCTTCTTTTGGCAAAATTGGTTATTCCATCAGGCATGATAAAAGGGTCTACATGTTTTTCCTCTAGTAGTTTAGAAAGAAGCTCTTTCTTCAAATGAGTCATGCCATATCTCTGAACTCTCTCCCTTACATTCTCCAAAAAAATATATACCTTGAAATTCTTGCTGAAAATCTTACTTGCAAGAGTTGTTTTACCTTTTGGATCATGAGTTCTAACAAATTCTTTTGGATCACATTGGTATGCTTGGTTCAACCTTTGCAACACACGTTTCACAATTTCTTCAATGAATTCAGCATCATTCCTGTGCATCCAAGCACCATGTAGAAGAAGCATAGTCTTGGGAGAATATGATCAAAGAGATTTGAGATTGTTCAATGGCTGTGAGGAGTGAGTGTGATATTTCAGTTCCTTCCCTCAGCATGTAATCTACATATGTTTCAATTTGCTTTTGATTGAAAGCCTTAGCCAAATGGCTAAGAACACATCATAAGTAATGGAAGGAAAAGAAGCCATTTTAGTTTCTTCTGCAATGAATAATAATGGTAATTGGATGCTGCAATATCATTATTTCTTAATTTCTCATACAAATTGATAAAAACTACTCCAAATAAGCTCAAATTTAGCACAACATTTTCTTACCAACTACATTTAAATATATCATCATTTTTGGTATTTTCATTTTAATTAATTTTTTCTTTAATTATTTGCAAACAATAAATTTTTACAGAAGTAGTAGTGAGCATTACTATCTACTATTCAATCATAATCCCCATAAGTACCCATAAATTTTTCTGTTTTGGTAACAACATATTATTTGGACGCAGGTTTCGGGGTCAGGGAAGAAACAGAGCAAGTTAAGGAATGCTGAGACCAATAGCAACACCACCACACCTACCGTCGCCTCTTCATCTCCGCCGCCAGATCCCTCCCTCCCCCCGCCACCACCAACACTCACACTCACCCCAATCCCCAACTCCCAATACCACCGCCTCCTCAACTTTCTCAAGACGCATCTTTCCCCACCTTTCACCCCGGAATCTCTCCTCCATTTCCTCAAATCCAAGCTCCATCACCACCCTTCCTTTTCCCACTACGACTTTCACGTCTTCACCTGGGCCTCCTTCGTCGACTCTTTCCGCCACACCCACTCCACTTTCCATTGGATGGCCCAAACCCTAGCTCTCTCCCACCGCGTCCACCACCTCCGCGTCCTCCTCGATTTCATCGCCTCCAACCCTTGTCCCTGCTCCGACTTCATCTTCTCCTGCCCCACACCGAATCCATCTTCCGCTTCGCCATCCACGCTTACTGCAAAGCCGGCAAATTGGACGAAGCTGTCTCCTCGTTCCGTTCCATGTGCAGGTTGATCGACGGTAGGCCTAATGTTGCAGTTTGTAATATCATAATTCATGGATTTTGTGAAATGGGGCATGCTTGATAGGGCTCTCGAGTTTTATGATGAGATTGTTAGGGTTAGGGTTAGGCCTGATCTGTTCACTTTTAACATTTTGATCAGTGGTTATTGTAGGAATTTGAAGTTTGGGTTGGCATTGGAGATGTTCAAGGAGATGAGAAAGATGGGCTGTGAGCCAAATGTGGTTACTTTCAACACTTTGATTAAGAAGATGTTTAGGGAGGGAAAGGTTGAAGAAGGGATTGGGATGGCTCATGAGATGATTGACTTGGGTTGCGAGTTCTCCAATGTCACTTTTGAGATTCTGGTTCGCGGGCTTGGCGAGAAAGGAAAGGTTTTGCAGGCATGTGAGCTGTTACTTGATTTCTCCAAAAGGGGAGTTTTGCCTAAAGGGTATGATTATTTTGATTTGGTCGATGCTCTGTGTGGGAATGGAGATGTTGATAGAGCACTGGGGCTAATTTATGAGTTGTGGGAGAAAGGATGTGTGCCGAGCTTGATTGCTTGCATTGTGATGATTGATGGGTTGAGAAGCTCAAGGAAGACTAAAGAAGCTTGGAGATTGGTGGAAAAGATGCTTAAAGAGGGTATGATACCAGATGTTATTACTTTCAATTGTGTGCTTCAGGATATTTGCAAGGTGCGACAAACAGAGGAAGCAAATAAATTAAGATTACTTGCTTTTAGCAAGGGTTTGGAACCGGATGACGTGACATATAAAATTTTGGTTAATGGATACACAGGAGAGGGCCAGAAAATAGAGGGAGAGTCAGTGGTGAATGAGATGTTGGATAGGGGATTCCTACCTGATCTTGCTTCATATAATGAATTGATGAATGCGCTATCCACTTGTCAACGACACTCCACCCACCATCAGGCTAATAAACTTGACCACACATAATACAAGTGTTCAAGGTTTAATTATAATTGAAGCCTAGGATAAGTGATTTATGGATGATTCAGAGCTCAATATGAAAAACCTTCAGATGATTATATTGTAAGATTATAGATTTAAATAGGATTGTATCAAAATTTGAAGCCTTACTTTCATGAAATATCAGTTGATCTTTGGTTGTTTCTCATGCACAGGTTATTTCGGGGCTTACACTGCAATGTCTAGTGCATCCTCCATGCTGACTTCTTTCAATGAGACCTGGGTGTGGTGAAAATGTAGCTGGATTCTGTAAGCTCCTTGATCAGTCATCTTCCGCTAATATGTTTTCAACATTTTATATATAGAAAGTTAGAAACAAAACAGAAAAAGTATCGAGATCTATGTATAGTTGTATACTACTAGAATTTCGTTTGTTAAAAGTGTAGTCGCTTCAGTTTGTATAAGGCACCTTCAATGGCTTACAACAAATGTATCAAGTGATATAGGCAAGAGCCAAGGAATGTCTTGGCAATGTAATTTTTGTTTCTACTTAAAACACCTAATATGTGCATATATGCATGTGTTTCCGACTGACATTTTAGATTGATCAAGTTTTGCAATTTTATTTTATGAAGCTCCTGAAGAATGATGCATGATGAATCAATTTAACTTTATCTTAAACAAACTTGATCAATTATCCAACAAGTTAAAATAGGACTATTGGTTACTAGTAACAGTTATTGTTAAAATGGGAGTACTGGTTACTGTGAAGTGTGAACATAAAAGATACTGTTATACAAATAATGAGTACATCAGCATGATTTTACTTTGTCAATTTTTTAAAGGGCGTAACGCAATGTATCTAAAGTCTAAACAAACCTCACTCTACTCACACTGCTACAATCTCCTCCAGCCTCAGCCTCTGTTCTGATCTTCATCATTTGTCTCCAACTTAATTAGATTGTACACAATTTTATTGTTACAATTTTCATTCGATTTCTCCTTAGTTTCTTGTCTCACCTAGGTCCTGTCATTTATATGTATGTTTGTTGATGAAGCAGATACTTGTGTGATCTTCGATCATTTTTGCAAGGAAGAGGATATGGCTGCGCATGCTTCTTCTGAGATTATTAAGTATGATGTCTTCCTCAGCTTCAGAGGCACAGACACTCGCCGTGGTTTTCTCAGCCATCTGCGCAAGGCTTTAGAGGACAAGCACATCAAGACATACGTGGATTACATGCTCAGAGAAGGAATTGAAATATTGCACTCACTCCTTGCAGCCATTGAACAATCAGAAATTGCTTTGATCATATTCTGCCAGGATTATGCATCTTCCCAATGGTGTTTGGAAGAACTAGCCAAAATATTGGAATGCAGGAAACAAAATGGTCAAATTATAATACCTATTTTCCATAATGTAGACCCATCATGGGTGCGCCGCCAAAAGGAAAGTTATCACCATGCGCTTGCTAATCATGAGGTGAGGTTTGCAGACAGGGTGCAAATCTGGAGAGATGCTCTCAAGGAAGCTGCCAACTTGTCTGGATTCCATTCACCGTCATCAAGCTTCAGGTCAGTGTTTCTTTTTCATAGATTATTTTGTTTCTTCTGCTACACTATTAGATTAGGGTATATTTTGATAAATGAGACTTTAATGGAAGGGATAAATACATTCTCTCATTAAACTAAACAATACAACAACAATACTAATAAGTTTGCCTCTTATACATTATGCAGGAACGATGCTGACCTTGTTGATGAAATTGTCAAAGTGTCTTACAAAGGTTAAACCAATCACCCCAAGGTGATTTGCAGGGTCTTGTTGGAATTCATGGACCAATTGAAAAGCTAGTATCGTTGTGCATGGAATCTGAAGCTGTTATTGTTGGCCTTTGGGGCATGGGCGGCGTTGGTAAGACAACTCTTGCGACTGCAGTTTTCAATAGATTGTGTGATGGATTTGAAGGATTTTGCTTTTTGAACAATGTAAGAGAAAGAGCTGAGAAATATGGTATAGATCATTTGAAGACAGAACTTCTTTCCAAACTGCTAAAGGAAGAAGATGCAAGTCCCTTTGTCACGCCTGGTGGGATAACTAATTTTGCCAAGAAAAGACTTAGTCGAACAAAGGTTCTTGTTGTTCTTGATGATGTCAATGATTCAGATCAAATGGAAGATTTATCTGGAGGACATACATGGTTTGAGGCAAGTAGCAGAATCATAGTGACAACAAGAGATAAGTATGTTCTTGCTACAGCTGATGCAGATCATATACATGAAGTTAAGACATTGAATCCTGATGAATCTCTTTGGCTTTTCAACTTGAATGCCTTTAAGCAAAACTGCGTTATAAAAGCATAACAAGTTGAGTTATCCAAGAGGGTGCTTAATTATTGCAAAGGCCTCCCTTTAGCATTAAAAATCTTGGGTTCCTTCCTTAAAGGGAAAAACTCAACAAGATTGGGAAAGTGAACTGGCCAAACTTGAAAAGATGCCTGATGAAAAAATCCAAAGTATATTGCGATTGAGTTAGATCGTAATGATTGGAATATATTTTTGGAACTTGCATGTTTCTTTGATACAAATACAGAAGAAGAGCAGATAAAATCTCTTCTTGATTGCTGTGGATACACAACTACTATCGGGTTGACAAATCTTTCTAATAAAGCTCTTATTTCCATTTCAAACAATTGTGTGTCAATGCATGACTTAATTCGAGAAATGGGTCGTGAAATTGTTCGCGAAGAATGTCTAGATGATCCAGGAAAACGCAGTAGACTATGGGATTCTTGTGATACCTATATAGTACTGAAATACAGTAAGGTAAGTGCAAGATTACCCAGATTGTAATTTTGTCCCATTTTGATATATATTACTTTTGACATACATACTATGCAGGGAACTCAAGCTATTCAAAGTATCACTTTAAACATGTATGAAATTGATACGATAAGGTTGCACCCTGAGACATTTGAAAGAATGCCAAAACTGAAGCTTGTTAGATTTCATGCACCCGATTTCTGAAGAAAGTTGTGTGCTCCAGAAGATATTACATCCCTGCCAAAGAAGTTAAGCTACTTTCATTGGGATGAGTTTCCTTTGAAATCTTTGCCGTCTTCTTTTGGTGTTGAGAGAATTGTTGAAATCATAATGCCCAATAGTGGATTCAAACGCTTTGGGAAGGTGAACAGGTATGGAAAGAGACAACATTGTTCTTCATTTATAATTCCAACAAGATTGTGAAATTATTTTGATGCCATACACATGCATGTATACCTACCTTTTAATGAGTTAATTTCAGAATCTTGTAAGTCTAAGGAAAGTGGATCTAGATGGTTCGTCAAGCCTAATGGAGCTCCCAGATTTATCAAAAGCTTCAAATCTTAGAGAAGTGAGTATCTCTGGTTGCAAGAGTCTGCGTCAAGTTCCTCCATCTGCTGTGTGTTCCCAGAAGCTGAAATACCTGAAAGTGAGCAACTGTGAGAGCCTTGAAAGGAAGAATTTCCTTTCTGCCCCCACTCCCCACAACACCCACTTCGCCCTTTTTGTGCATACGAGGGATTAGGGCAGACAAATTTGAAGGATTGGGAGAGGAAACGAAACGGCGTCGTTTTCGTCTCCAGGGACTTATATGTCTTGTTACGAAATGCTCCATGCCACCTGGCCTCCTTTACGGCCAGCTCAGCGCCAACTCTGTCAGTTCAGCTTTTTCCGTCTAGTGCAAACGGCTGAATTCAACGGAAGGACATAAATGTCCACGTTTTTAAGGTGTGAGGGACTTTAATGTATTTTCCATTCCTTGAGGACGAAAATGTCCGCGAAAAAAAGGTCAAGGACCTATTTGTCCTTTACTCAAAAGATAATTTAAGAACAATTAAAGATAAAAAAATAAAATAAATAAATACATAAATAAATAAATAAATAATGATAATATTCAAAATAATTTTCTAAAAATTATATAAATTAATGAGTTTAACTATTATATATATTTAAAATAATTCTATACATCTAAATTTTTTTGTTAATCAAGTTTAACTAAGTTAGTCTAATATAACAAGAATTAGTTATAATTAATATTATTCTAAATCTTGTTAAATAACTTAGTTGGACTTTATTCATAAAAAGATTTAAATATGGATCATTACTTATATGTTTATACATATATTATGCTAGTCAAACCCTAAATTAATTTAGTTTATAAAATATATTAACCTGAGTTAAATTAGTACTTTTATTAATATTTTGTTATTGGCTAATACATTTTATCTTAACATGAATGAACACGAGCAATTTTGCCTGAGTTTGTTTAAATACGAACACCATTAATTATAGTTATCATAACTTAAGCTATAAGTTAAGCTATAAGTTATACGAGACATGTAATAGCTCATTCATCTTACCTTGCAAAATCTTCATAAATTCTACAAATGTAACTTAGGATTAAAGTAGACATATATAATTTTATGGATTTGGTTTTGATGGATTCAAAATGATTAGACTATTAAATAATCTTAATATTAGAATATATTTTTTAATATTTTAATAATTATTAAATAATTTTTATTTAATTTTATTTATTAATTAATCTTTCATATATTATTTAATTTTAAAATTTATTTTATATTTTATAAATTATTATTTTATCTTAAAAATTTTATTTTTAAATTTTATAAATATTTATCTTCAATCTCTTTTCTAATTTTATTTTGATTTAGAAATTCTAATTTTATCTTTTTCAATTTTAAGATTACTAATTTCATAATCTATCATCAATTTATTTTTTAATTATCTAGTTTTATAATTGTAATCATTTATGAATTTTCTTTCATTGTGACTATCAATTTTGTTACAACGACGACCATGTTTATGAATAGGCAGATATGCGATCATCACAGTTGCATAAATCACAATCTGGCAAAAATTCAATCGATTTTTATATTGAAGTAATTAATTGGTTAGTGAACAGAAGTCCTTTACCGTTTACAATGTTCAAAAAATTAATCAATTTTTATATTTAGTTAATCAATTGGTTAGTGAAATTTTTTTTTTTTGCAATTGTTCGTAAAACAATAGATTTTATTTTATTCAAAAAATCGATTGATTAGTGAAAAAATATATTTTTTTACCGCAATCGATTGTTTTACTTTTTTATCCAATTGATTGTTTGAGAGGGATCTAATTAATTGGTTGAATTATCCAATTAATTAATTAAAAAATAATTAATTATACATACTCGGACTTTTTTTTTATATATACAAACAACTGATTGTTTGAAAGATTTATCTAAGACTTTATTCATCATATGGGTTTTATTATCATATTTGTTACAGCGTTATATAACCTAGTTTACTCAATCAATTTTTTTAATAGTCAATTTTAAGATGTCAGATATATTTAAGAAGGACAGTAATATAGATGAATAATACTAAAAAATGATATAGATGAATAATTTGAGGAGAATGATAATATTACTTTTTTTTTTCATATTGTTGTATAAATTACTTATACACATATTAATATATCACATAATTATTCTAAACAAAATATTATATTAAATTATTTTTATAAGAAAAAGAAATGCCCCGGACCAAGCAAGTTTATACGAGTTTAAGACAAACTTTCAGAAGCCATGTATATGCAGTAGAAATGTGCTTTAAAGAATATCCCAACTATATATCTGTCTATCAAATAATTTTTCAAATGATATTTATTAAAAATCAATTTTCTGACCTAACAATTTTTTGTTTCATCATTCGCATCAAAATTTAAGATTTAATTAGAGTGAGACCAGTGTCATGTGCAGATTTATAAATTAATTATACTATTTTGCAAAATATTTTTTAATTTATTTATTTATAAAAAACATAGATTTTTTACCAATAGTGTTATATAACATGAATGTTTGACCATCTCAAAAAATATAGTCACGTCCATACATTTATTCAATTGGAATTTTATACATGACTGTATATAACAACTATTAATGGATGAATAAAGCGGTTCATGCTTTAAAGATGCTATATAAAATATAAATAAATTATTTTAAATAAAATATAATTTGCAAGACATACCAATAGTATGAAATAGTTGTTCAAATAATAATAAATAGATAAAATATGATCTCAACATATAAATATTCAATAACCAAAATTCCTTCGTAACCTAAATCAGTGTATCTTCGTATCTAATTATTTATTATATAATCCAAAAAAAAATTAGTTTGAAAGTGTGTATGATTTTTTAGATTGTAAAACATTATAATCAATTATTTTACTTAACAATCATTGATCAAGTAATAATTGGAATAGAGAAAACATATTGCTTTCACTATTTCAATAGATTTTCTTAAAAACAATGGATTATTTTATCTATTAAATCTTAGGATAAGCAATATTCTTCTTAGCATTATATATGTAAATTATAATATATATAAATATCTTTTATTAAATAATTTATTTTTAATTTATTTATTTTAATTTTAGTTATAAATTTATTTATTATTAAATTAATTATATTTTTATTTAATAATAAAAATATACTCATTTATTTTTTTATAATTATATAATATCTATTAATATTATTTTTTAATAAATATTTGTAGTATATAATAGTATAATAGATATAAACTAATTAATAAATTATTAAAATTTAAAAATAATAATTATTTTAATATAATAACAAAATAAAAATATTTATGATAGAATAAAATTAATAAAATATTTATTGTTTATATTTTAGATATTTTTGAATAGATAAATATTTTTAAAATAATAATAAAAATATGTATTTTAAATTTTAATTTTTAATTTTTGATTATTTTTAATAGTGAAAAAAATCCTTCAAGAACCACATGTCCGGTTTGAAATCGACTAAGGTCCAAAACCCAAACCGACTTAACTGAACCGAACACCGATTAGGCATCAAAAGGCAAAGCTTGAAAACAAAGCATCGTTGCTCTTTCAAAATCCTCTTTTCACCTTTTCTCTCAGCTCCGAAACCCTAACCCTAGAGTCCGGAAGTCTCTGTTATGGCGTACCAGGCCCCTGATAATGAATCGGACACCGATTCCAAGAAAGAAATCCGCCTCTACAACCCATACAAGGACCTCGGGATTCCAAATCAAAACCTCTACCAGCTCCCATCCTCGCCGGAGTACCTCTTCATCGAGGAGGCTGAACGTAAGCGTCGATCCTGGGGTGAGAACCTCACCTTCTACACTGGCTGCGGTTACCTCGGTGGCGCCATCGGCGGCGGCGCTCGAGGCCTAGTAGACGGCGTCAAATCCTTCGAGGCCGGCGACACGCTCAAGCTCCGGATCAACCGTATTCTGAACTCTTCTGGCCACACTGGACGTACTTGGGGGAACCGTCTCGGCATCATAGGGTTGCTCTATTCCGGGATTGAGAGCGCGATGATGGAGACGAGAGACACCGACGACGTGTGGAACAGCGTGGTGGCGGGGCTCGGCACCGGAGCGCTGTATAGGATTTCGGGTGGCGTGAGATCTGCGGCCGTGGCCGGCGCAGTTGGAGTAGTGGTGGCCGGAACTGTCGTGACGGTTAAGCAGGCTTTCAAACGCTACGCACATCTTGCGTGAGCCTTTAAATTTTTTATCTTTATTTCATTTCGGGTTGCTTCTATCAATTTTGAGCGGTTAATTATTGAGATATATTCATATTTAAAAAAGAACATAGATGATTACAGCAAAACGTGAGCTGCAGCAGAGTTGCTGTTGATTGAAATTCTGAGTTTAATTTTTTTACAGCTTGATTAATAACTAAGGCTAACCATATAATTTGTCGAATCATCTCTAATGAATAATATGGACGGCTGTAGAGCTGGATTATATATATATATATATATATATATTAGCATAGAAAATTTGTATGTGTTGTGGGCTTGTGTTTGTGCAGAGTATGATTTAGTTTCTCTGATGTTACTCTTAATGCATAAACTTTGAATTGTATGTCTTGATGGGCAGCTAGGAAACAATGTTGATCCTTATTTTAGTATGTATTTAATTTAATAGGCAATAAAGTTTGCATTTAGGATAAATGGTTCTCGAGACGTTTTTTTTTTTCTTGTAAGTGTTAACTAGTAGAATTTTCATGTTTTAGGAACCATTTGACAAAGAAAATAATGTCAGCACATTTAGTGTTTTGCAGGACTTCAATATCCTTTTAATGTGATATTGTGCCTGAGTTTGCTCATGATTTGAGTGGTGCTAACTATTTTTGTGCGGCACTTGGAGAGCTCGTGTGTATTACTTTGAGTTTGCTCATGATTTGAGTGGTTCTATCATAACAAGTTTTCAGCTCAAACCGAAGCAATAAAAGTATTAACCAATGTCTTTGTAGATGATTGTTGTAGGTTCTGATGGATGGCTATACCTCTTATATATTGCTTCCTAAGTGCCTAGTAGCAGCACTCGGGAATTTTTTGTTTGCATGTATATGTTCTATATCTTGTGTCGGCAGTTTGGTTTCTGTTCATCCTCTTGCTATTTCATGATATTTGGTTGTTTCTGTTCATCCTCTTGCTAGTTTATGATATTTGGTTCTTATTCTATCAATTTGAATTCCAAAAATTTGTCTATAAAGGAAAGCCCGTTTCCCATTTTCTCGGATTATCCTGAACCTTAGACCCAAGTTAGTTTGCTAGTTTTGTTTTAGCAGGTTCGTGCATAAACTTGGGGAAGTGTTTTCTTTTTTCTTTGATATTATGGTATATATGGTCATGTTTCCTTGTAGCTTAGAAAGTAATCACAACGTTGGTTGATCATTAACAAATATTATGCAGAGACACAAGAAGAAGAAGGTGAAAATTGTATTGTGTATATTTTTCGTTGCTATTCTTAAATTCTTGTCATATATATATATATATATATATATAAAGGAATTTTACCTACAGCTCGTCGTATCTATCAAATCTTCCAAAATGCAAGAATTCTTAATAGAATGATATTTACACTATGAGTCACTAATTCTAGAAGAATGTAAAATAACGTGATAGAAATGAATCAAAGAAAAAGAATGCAGCTTATTTCGTGTGGGTTTGTTTGTCGATTGATTTTTTTTTGGGCCAACGGAGATGGTTGGTTCAATAATTTTAAAGAGTTCAATCTTAAAGTGATCCTTGAATTTAAAATTGAGTTTCAAATTCGTCCCTCAACTTAAAATTGTCTCAAAATTGTCTCTGAATTTAACAACATTTGTCTTTGAGATGTTTTCCGACAAAATTGTTTCAAAATTGTCTCCGAATTTAATGAGATATTTTCATGCGACGGATTGATGACGTGGTTGGACGAAAATTTTTGTATTCTCTTTAGCGTTCTTATCACTGTCATCACCGCCACTACTACTACCATCACCTCTTGTAATTGCTATGAAATATAGCCATCAGTTGTCCATCGGGGTTTCTTTTTATATATGTCATTATTCCCTTCATCAAAAAATGTCATTATTCCCTTCATCAAAAAATACTTTAGGAATAACCGTTGTTAAGTTTAAGGATAATTTTAGGATAGTTTTAAGTTGAGCGATGAATTTGTTAAGTTTAAGGATAATTTTAGGATAGTTTTAAGTTGAGCGATGAATTTGAGGCTGATTGTAAGTTTAGAAACAATTTTGCGATTTAACTCAACGGAAAATGAAACTTGAAGCTTAACTGAGATTTGATTTGGCTACTTAAATACTTATACGACGTGGTTCTAGCATGCCATCAGAATATTTAGTAGGCACATTGTATCGGCGTTAAACTGGTGCCCTATATTTGTTATGCGAGATCCTCAGCATAGCTTGTCTAGAACTATTGCACATTGCAGTATTTCCCACGAACAGATACTAAATTAAAAACAAAAAAACTTGAGGACACAGGAAACGCTCTGTTTAATGGTTATGGCAGAGAATTCAGTGTGTTAAAAACCTTATTTCCCCATCTTAGTAAGGAAAATTCAAATTTACTTATATATACCGGTCAACAACTTTTGACCCCTGCCTTTTACTTTTTCTTTTGCCTTGGTACCATTGTAAAGGAATATGAGGAAATATTATGGAGGTTAGTTTTACTTTTTACAAGAGCAAATTTTTCTGGATTCTCATTACAGCGTTTGAATGATTTCAACCATTTGCGGCTCCAGTTACACGTGCATCATGTAAAATGCAAAACGTAGCAAAGATCATTGTGAAGAGTACACGAAGATCAGCATATTGTCTGTATTCACACAAAATCAAGATCATGAAACACGGGACAAAATTAACATCCAATATATATAGTATTAAATGTGAATCTCTGCGTAAAACAATTTTGCACTATGGGTTGGAAAACAATTTCCAATGAGAAATAGAATTGTTTATTATTGCATGCGTTGGGCATGGCAAGTGCCTCTTATCTTATCCTCTTATGCATCAAGTGTGTTTGACACCTAGCACTTGCATGCATGATCATTTCCCGCCATAAATACCAGTGCCTAGTATCTTGCTTTCCTCATCCTCCTCCTTCTTCTGAAATCTTCATACAGTTCAAACTTCAAAGATGTTTTCAGGGGTAGCCGGAATACTCAACCGAGGCCACAAGATCAAAGGGACTGTGGTCTTGATGCGCAAGAATGTCCTGGACGTTGACACCTTTACTGATGTTGCTGCCACCGCCAACATCGGAGGCCTCATTGGCACCGGCATCAACGTCATTGGCTCCACCGTTGACGCCCTCACCGCCTTTTTAGGCCGCAGTGTCTCCCTCCAGCTCATCAGTTCTACTCAATCCGATGGTAATAATCAATAACGAGAAACTCTTGAGACCTAGTAATTTTTTAAAAAGTATGAGCGTAAATTGTATTGTTTTATGTATATAAATTTTGGTAAATATAAGAGTAAATTATATGCAAAATTTTTGTAAATATGAAAATATGAGTACAAATTATGTGAAGTTGACGGACTGAGAGCCGGAGTAAAATCATCTAACCGCTTTCAGCTATCAACTTCACGTGAAGTCGACTGCACCTGAGTTTCCACCACAAATTATTACTGATAAAAAATAATAATATTTGCTGATCATATAAAAGTGTTCGTCATTCTGATACAGAGAATGGCAACGGAAAAGTTGTAAAGGATACATTTCTGGAAGGTATTATTGCGTCGTTACCAACGTTAGGAGCTGGAGAATCTGCATTCAGCATTCATTTTGAATGGGACGATAGCATGGGAATCCCTGGTGCATTTTACATCAAGAACTATATGCAAGTTGAGTTTTTCCTCAAGACCTTAACTCTTGAAGATGTTCCAAACCAAGGAACCATCCATTTTGTTTGCAACTCTTGGGTTTACAACTCTAAACTCTACAAATCCCCCCGCATTTTCTTCTCCAACAAGGTACCTATGTATTTAATTATCAATTATCAAATTAATTAGATAATGATTATAGATGCAAGTTCTTGAACTAATGTTGATAAATGTATGGGGTGCAGCCATATCTTCCAAGTGAAACACCTGCTCCACTTGTTAAGTACAGAGAAGAAGACCTGAAAATTTTAAGAGGTGATGGAAAAGGGGAGCGTCAGGAGCATGAAAGAATTTATGATTATGATGTCTACAATGATTTGGGGAATCCGGATCGGAACGAAAACCATGCTCGCCCCATCCTTGGAGGTTCTACCACTTTCCCTTACCCTCGCAGGGGAAGAACTGGTAGATATCCTGCAAGAAATGGTTGGTATTATTCTTATTCTTGTTATGCATTTTGCTTTTGATTCAAATTTTAATGCCCTGCAATTTGTTAATACTTAACAGATCCTAACAGTGAGAAACCAGGGGATGTTTATGTTCCCAGAGATGAAAACTTTGGGCACCTGAAATCTTCGGACTTCCTTGCAAATTCAATAAAATTTTTGACTCGGTATGTGCTGCCAGCTTTTGAATCTGTGTTCGATTTGAATTTGACCCCAAATGAGTTTGATAGCTTCCAAGATGTTCGTGATCTCTATGAAGGCGGAATTAGGCTACCTACGGAAGTAATTAGCACAATTAGCCCCTTACCTGTCATCAAAGAACTCTTCCGTACCGATGGCGAACAAGTCCTCAAGTTTCCACCACCTCACATCATTCAAGGTCATAAATCAATGTATCTGTGAGAAAATCTCAAGCTTTTGTTGAAGTAATACTTGTTTTTTCTTATCTTCTTGTTGTTGAATGAGCAGTGAATAAATCTGCATGGATGACTGATGAAGAATTCGCAAGAGAAATGATTGCTGGTGTAAATCCTTGCATGATTCGTAGTCTTCAAGTAAGTTATTGAGTTGATGGTAATTGTAAGGAAGGATCACAATCTTTTCTTTATCTTCACTCACATAGTATCCTCTTATATAATGGTAGGAGTTTCCTCCGAAAAGCAATTTGGATCCCACAATCTATGGTGATCAAAACAGTAAGATACCTGCAGAAGTTCTTGATCTTGAAGGGTGCTCACTAGAAGAGGTGAATATATAGTTGTAGTTACAATATATTTGTTCTATTAATTTGAATCAAAGTGATTAAAATCAATTTCAACTTATGCAACAGGCAATTAATGGTCGGAGACTATTTATATTAGATTACCATGATGTGTTCATGCCATATGTGAGGCGAATAAATGAGACCCATGCAAAAGCATATGCCACTAGGACTATCCTTTTTCTGAAAGAGGATGGAACATTGAAGCCAGTGGCCATTGAATTAAGTTTGCCACATCCTGATGGAGATAAATCAGGTGCTATCAGTGAAGTTATCTTACCTGCAAAGGAAGGTGTTGAAAGCACAATTTGGCTACTAGCCAAAGCTTATGTCATAGTAAATGACTCATGCTACCATCAACTGATGAGCCATTGGTATAAACTAAAATTTTTTCATATTTCAATCACCACAATATAAATTTCCTAATTTTTCTTTTTTTGTGTGTGTTTATAGGTTGAATACTCATGCAGTTATTGAGCCATTTGTGATAGCAACAAATAGACAGCTAAGTGTGATTCACCCAATTTATAAACTTTTATCTCCACACTACCGTGACACTATGAACATCAATGCACTTGCTAGGCAGAATCTGATTAATTCTGATGGCATAATAGAAAGAACCTTCTTGCCCTCCAAGTTTTCTGTGGAGATGTCTTCAGCTGTTTATAAGAACTGGGTTTTCACTGATCAAGCACTACCTGCTGATCTCATCAAGAGGTAACATAAAACTCTTCATTCTATTATAAGCATGAACTTATCTAAGTAACATGTTTTATGTTTTGGATGATTTAGAGGAATGGCAGTGGAGGATTCATCTTCTCCTTATGGAATTCGTCTTGTAATAGAAGACTACCCTTATGCTGTTGATGGACTAGAGATATGGTTTGCCATTAAGGAATGGGTTCAAGATTATGTCTCATTGTACTATCCAACAGACAATGATCTCAAAAAAGACCCTGAACTCCAAAATTGGTGGAAAGAAGCTGTTGAGGTAGGTCATGGTGATTTGAAAGATAAGCCATGGTGGCCAAAGATGCAGACAGTTGAAGAGTTAGTTGAATCATGCACAACCATAATATGGACGGCGTCGGCGCTCCATGCAGCTGTTAATTTTGGACAGTATCCATATGGAGGGCTTATCCTGAACCGTCCAACACTTAGCAGAAGATTGCTTCCTGAACAAGGCACTGCAGAGTATGAAGAGATGGTGAAGAGTCACCAAAAGGCTTATCTGAGAACAATTACACCGAAATTAGAGACTCTTATTGACCTTACAACCATAGAAATCTTATCAAAGCATGCTTCTGATGAGGTGTATCTTGGAGAGAGGGATAATCCACATTGGACATTTGATTCAAGAGCATTAGAAGCATTTCAGAGATTTGGGAACAAACTGAGTGAGATTGAGGAGAAGCTAACAGAGAAGAACAAAGATGGGAGACTGAGTAATAGAATTGGGCCAGTTGAATTGCCATACACTCTGCTTCATCCTACTAGCAATGAAGGGTTGACTTTTAGAGGAGTTCCAAACAGCATCTCTATCTAAAATCTAAATGCAGGGAATAATATAATGAATTAATAATGTGTGGTTTCTTAGCTTTTTCAAGTCTTATATATCATGTGTATTTGTAATGTGCTACATTATATTTGAATAATCTGTTCTGGTTTTCACTTTTCAAATAATAATAAGAGATGACAGTTGTGTGTGTGGAAAATTCTGTCTTGTTTATGAGTTAGGACTTTCATCTGAGAAACTCCTACTATATGAATATGAAATCTAAATGTGATGATATATATTCTTTAGTGCTAAGTTGCTAATATCCCTTATGGAACTTGTGAAACAACAATGAACATAATTGATTATATTAAAACTGTAGATAATACAGGATAGATAGATAAGCCACAGAACTGATATATCAATTAAAACTTAAGCAATTCAAATTACATAAAACATTTTAATCACTTCAAAAGCATTATTATTATCTAGCTATTTCTTAGTACATACACAGATAGCAGGTATATATAGTACTAATGTAACCAATGATTGAGGCTCCCAAGTCCCAAACAATGATCAGAAAATATTAATGTGCTCATGATTGATGAATATTGAATAGTATGTAGATATAGATAGTAAATGAATAGCTCCAAATTCAAAATGCATGACGTGCACCGCATCCATCAGCCACATATATATAAACTCGTGTCATGCATATAAATAACATGCATGTTGTACTAAGCTATATATTGGTGGCTGCATATAGAAATGGTAGCGTATGGTATAAGTATACTGCTCTTCAAGATTGTATTATCGTGCAATTATTATGGCAATTCATCAGCTTAAGGATACGTGTAAGGTTTTACGTATATGCATATCTGCATGTTTCTATTGGCATTATTTTTTTTATTAATTTACATTTTTTAGACAAATAATTTTATGATATAATATAATATTAAAATTTTATAATTAAAATATTTAATATTTAATTTTTTTAATTATAATAAAAATTAATATAAAATGAATATAAAAAACTTATATAAAATTTATACATGTAATAGAAGCATATTAAAATCATAATACTTACGTGTTTCTTTCGTAACATATAGTATGATAAGAAGAATTTAGGGCAATTTATCCAAATAAATAAAGTAGATGAAATCTTTACTCAAATACACAAAACAGAAACATGTTACGTGCATGTGCAATTTTCCATTTCTATGTAATCCGTGGAAAGCAACCACGGTTTCTAATTTTTACATAAACCGTGGCTGCCTAGGACGGATTATGATTGTTTTGTGTTGTGTGTAAACCGTGGCAAATAGCCACGGATTACGAAGGGAAGAAGAAAGTCATAAACTGTGGCAGGCTTCCACGATTTATGAAGATGGCTAGATAGTGATAAAACTTTGTGGGAGGGAGAGGGAGAGGGACTGATATACTGATCAGTAGTCAGTACTATTCATTAGAAGAGTTTCAGAATTTGAGTGGAAAAAGAGAAAAAAAAAAAGACAAAATCTCAATCATATGATGAGTGAGTGGGTTCCTATTAAATTTTGTTTGCTTAATATAATGTGAAAGAACATAATTCTGATTGAAGTTTATTTGCATTAGCAGTTAGCACCATTAGCATGCTATATGCATGAGTTGAACTACACTTTCTTTACATACATAGAATAGAAGCCTTGAGGAATGGAATTTTTTTTTATGAAGTTTAAATACCAATGGCGTATTTATTGTCAATGAGGGCATGATTTGATTTTGAATTGGGATGAGTATTCTGCTTAATATAAACTCGTGTATAAAATAAAAATAGTAACTAAATAATGAATCTTTAAAGGATTATTGATTTAAAACTTTATTACTTGAATATGAAATATATTGTATATCAACTTCATATTTACAGAAGTTTAAATTCATATATTTTCTTCTCTAGTGATTTTTCAGAAGCATTTTAATTCAGTAAAATTAAAAATTTTAATTTTAAAATCCAAAAACTAAATCTTAAAGGTTTTAATTATTAACCCACACATCTAAAACCCTACAAGAGATCATATTTTGATTTAATATGTTAGATATATTTTTATTGAATAAGATCTAAAAAATTTAGCTTAATTATTCATTTTAATCATTTTAAAACCATTAATAAAAAAATAAGAAATATTAGATACGTTTTTAACTTTTTATCGAATAAGATATAAAAAAAATTAATCTTTTTTTTTCTCTTTTTCCACTCAAATTCTGAAACTCTTCTAATGGATAGTACTGACTACTGATCAGTATATCAGTCCCTCTCCCTCTCCCTCCCACAACGTTTTATCACCATCTAGTCATCTTCATAAACCGGGAGAGCCTGCCACGGTTTATTCTTTCTTTCGTAATCCGTGGCTACTTACCACGGTTTACACACAACACAAAACAATCATAATCCGTCCTAGGCAGCCACGGTTTATGTAAAAATTAGAAACCGTGGTTACTTCCCACGGATTACATAGAAATAAAAAATTACACATGCACATAACATGTTTCTGTTTTGTGTATTTGAGTAAAGATTTCATCTACTTTATTTATTTGGGTAAATTGCCCAAGAATTTAAGAATTTATATATCTGGCTCTTGAGGAGCTACGTTGAACAGAGTGCACATACTTAATTTCCAATCAACTGGCTGGTCTATATATAATTTAGATTCTTTAAATTAAATTGAGAAGATTAATAAAATAATAAAATAAAAAATTAATTATCATTAAATTTATAATTTTTATCATATATATGTGCATTTTATTATTTTAATTTAAGAATAATTTATTATTTATTTTATCATTTTATTAATTTTTTCACTTAACTGAAAATTTGGTTCAAATAAAATAGTAATCGTCCTCTGCTGAACTTTGCACTTAATTTGACCCAAACTTATTGAAAGCGTAGAAAATGTTTTCTTCATATCCAATATAGAATCCAATTTTAATTTGTAGAGACACCTACTCTACCGCTAAATTTTAATATGATCATAGTTTAATAACTCAAACTCTTTGTAATACCTACAAAATTAAAACTCATTTTTTAATGATAAAATACTCATATCACACTGCCCCAAAAAGATTTTCTTATAGGGTTTTGTGTTTTATTATTAATAAAGCTTCAAATAGTAATATTAATCCCTTTAATTAGTTGCAAATAATGCAAACACATACAACTTTTAATAGAATACTTATGTATGTTGATTAATAACTCTAGATATGGACTCATCAGAGATCATCTTCATCAAATGCAATCAAATTTTGCAAAAAAAGATTACTGCTGTAGCTTAAGTATTAATAGTGCAACCATTGCATTGATCAAACACAAACAACTTCTATTATTGTGTTTCCATTATGCAAACACATACAACTTTCTTATTAATTAGCATCAAATTAAAACTACTAAATACAAATGACAACACAAACATAGGTGGATGAAGCTAATAAGGAATCAGATTCCTTTTATTTAAAGACATCATCATAGACTCATTAGATAGAGATACTATTTGGAATTCCTCTGAAAGTCAACCCTTCCTCACTAGAAGGATAAAGCAAAGTGTAAGGCATCTTAGCTGGTCCAGAACGATTTTTCAATGATCCATCATTGTTCTTCTGCATCAATCTTTGTTCAGTCTCTGCAAGTTTCTTTCCAAATCTCTTAAAGGCATCTAATGCCTCAGTATCACAAGTCCAAAACTCACCATCATCCCTTTGTCCAAGGTAGGACTCATCAGAAGCATGCCTTGACAAAATTTCAATAACTGTAAGATCAATTAGTGTCTCTTTCTTCCCTGTGATTGTTTTCAAGAACTCCTTCTCATGATTCTTAGCCAATTCATCATACTCAGGAGACCCTTTCTCAGGCATGAATCTTCTGCTAAGTGTTGGACGGTTAAGAATGTAACCTCCATAAGGGTATTGGCCAAAATTAATAGCTGCATGAAGTGCTGAAGCAATCCATATGAGAGTGGTTGAAGCTTCAATCAACTCGTTTCGAGTTTCCATCTTTGGCCACCATGTCTCATTCTTCTTGTCACCATGACCTACCTCTACAAGCTCTTTCCACCATTCTTGGAGTTCAGTGTCTTGTTTTAGTGCATCATCTGAGTTGTAGTAAAAGAACACATACTCTTTAACCCATGATTTAATAGCATCCCATATTTCTAATCCATCAGAAGCATAAGGGTAATCCTCAATCACAAGGTGCACACCATGGGGAGAAGATGAATCCTTAACTGCCACTCCTCTGAGTCAAAAACAACAAACTAACAACCATTAGTATAAGATACTACCTGTCATATCAGTATTTAGCATAACAAATTAAGGGTAGAGACTAAAATATATAGACCATCATTAATTACCTCTTGATGAGATCATTAGGTAATGCTTGATCTAGAAAAACCCAATCCTTATAGAGTACAGCAGACATTTCCAAAGCATATCTACCCCACAAGAATGTTTGTTCTATAATACCATCTGCATTAATCAAGGCTTTCCGAGCAAGTGAATTTATATTCATGGTGTCACGGTAGTGTGGGGAAAGTAGTTTATTAATGGGGTGAACCACATTCAAATGCCTATTTGTTGCTATCACGAATGGTTCAACAACTGCATGAGTGTTTAACCTGCATATATGTCATTCATAAATTATTATGAATGTTAATAATTCATTTGAATATACATTAACTAATTAAGTTTATTGCATACCAATGACTAACAAGTTGGTGATAGCATGAGTCATTTACAACAACATATGCCTTGGCCAGTACCCAAATATAACCTTCAACTCCTTCATGTGCTGGTAGATAGACATCACTCACAGGACCATGCTCTTCTCCTTGAGGATGTGGCTTGCTTAGCTCAATGGCCAGTGGCTTTAAAGTTCCATCATCTTTCAAGAAGAAAATAGTCCTTGTAGCATAGGCCTTTGTCTTGCTTGAATTTATTCTTCTCAAATATGGAATCAAATAGTCATGGTGATCTAGAATGAACAATTTCTTTTTCTCAATAGCCTGAGTTTCACCCAAATTTAATTCATTAATTAATTGTTAATTGTTCATCACTACCACATATTAAAAAAAAAACAAATAGATTTCTATGATATATATTATTACCTGTTCTACAGTAAGCCCTTCTAAGTTAGGCTCTAAATGTTCTTTTTTCATTGTACTAGTATGATCACCATAGACTTTACTATCTAGCTTGCTACCTGGTGGAAACTCCTGCATACATGAAAATTAACCAAATCCAAGCTATAATTGAATGCAATTCCCTAAAAACTTATTACCACAAATTAATCGAATTACCTCAAGACTCTTAATGACATTAGGATTTACACCAGCTAGTGTTTCTCTAGAAAATTCTTCATCAGTCATCCATGCAGATTTATTCACTGTATCACATAATTTCAGTTTAAAATTATATTCACATTATTCGCCACATTAATATTGTTCAATGTATAAGATAATTGTAGCATAAATATAAATATATACCTTGCATGACTTTGGGTGGTGGATATTTAAGGAATTGTTCACCATCTGTTCGTAGAATTTCCTTGAGTACTGGCAAAGGGGAAAACTTGCTGAGAAAGTTTGTAGGTAGTGTAATTCCACCAGTATAGAGTTTATCCACTTCAGCAAAATCATCAAACTCAAGAGTTAAGATATTTGAATCAAATGCATCTGTGAGAACAGGCATCACATCTTGTGCTACAGATTTTAGTCCATAAGTTAGAAAATCTGATGACTTCAAGTGACCAAATGCTTCGTCCCTTGGTAGGTAAACAAAATCGCTCCGTTTCTCGCTCTTAGGATCTGTTTAATTAAGTTGAAAGCAAAATTAATTAGCACTAATAACACAAATTAAACATGTTACATGTGAATAAATCAATAATTGACCTTTGTTAGTGGTTGGTCTTCCTGTTCTTCCTCTACGAGGGTAAGGTAAAGTAGATCCTCCAAGAACAGGGCGAGCATATTTTTCATTGCTATCTGGATTCCCCAAATCATTGTAAACATCATAATCATAGATCCTATCATATTCTTTGCGCTCTCCTTTTCCATCTCCTCTTAAATTCTTCAATTCATCTTCCCTGTACTTTACAAGTGGTGCTGGCGTGTCACTTGGAAGATATGTCTGCATGGATGCATATTATGTTTCATTAATTACTTTAATTATTTGTTAATTAATAACTAGTTTAATTTAGTTTAATTACCTTGTTGGAAAAGAAAATGCGATCGGTTTTGTAGTTTTTAGCATTATAAATCCAGGAGTTGCAAACAAAGTGGATTTTGAGATTTGCATGGTTTGGAATGTCTTCAAGAGTCAAAGTAAGGAGGAAGAACTCAGTTTGCATGAAATTCTTGATGTAAAATGCTCCTGGAATTCCCATCTCACCATCATCCCATTCGAAATGAATAGTGAATGCAGATTGCCCTGCTCCCAATGTTGGCAACGAAGATATTATGCCTTCCAAAAACGTGCTCTTTCCAACTTTGCCCTTCCCATTCCCTACAATAATAAAACAAAAATAATCAGAATAACCATCCTCATCAAACTATTTTTTTTTTCTAAAATTCCAGCTGACAAAAAAAAGGTTATATTTCTTATATTTTTCTTCACACAATAATTTATGATTATATTTTTAATATATTTTTTTATATAATAGTATTTTTTAAATTTGTATAAAATTTGGTAAAAGTTCCGGACATAAAATTAATAAATAAAAGCCGTTGAATGAATCGATAGATTTACCTAAATTATTATTTAATAATAAAATTAAGGTTTGTACCTACCTGAGTTTTCAATACAAAATTTATATAAACTTTAACTTTTCTTTTGATCTGTTTTAAATAAAGAAGTATGATCTCTGAAGTCTGAACCTTTTGAGTAAAATAACATACTTTTATAAAAAGCTTAAGCTGAATCTAAAAGAAATCGACTATGTTAAATGTATATAGAATCAACTATCAGTATATAAATATATATTAATTTATATACCGTTAATTTTAGAGATAATTTTAGTATACGAATAATATTTAAAAAAAAAATAAAAGGGAGCAACATAACCATCTGGTTTGGTGGCACTAATGAGGTGGAGGGAGACAGAGCGGCCCAAGAAGGCCGTGAGATTATCGATGGTTGAGCCGACGAAGCCGAGGCCTTGGCCGATGAGTCCCTGAGCGCTGGTAAGGGAGTTGATGTCAAGGACGTTCTTGCGCATCAGCACCACCGTGCCCTTAATCTTGTGTCCCCTGTTCACCAGACTTGTCACTCCCGAAAACATCTTCGCAATTTGGCTAAGTAAACATTAACTAATTAATTAAGTAGCTTGTATTGCAAATAAGCAAGGAAATGTGGTACGGTATTTATAAGCTGCGTGTTTACGTTTTGAACGTAATACTCCATTATTATTATGTGCAAGGTGTCATGCAGCCACTGCAACTAACATGCAGAAATTTTTAATTATTTGCACACATGGTGAGACAATGTAGTGTGATGATTACACGTCTTAAGCATTCAACACTCGTCAACCAACCTCACAAACCACTACTGCATGCCAATGCCCACGTACCTATCTCACCGCATCCAATGCATGCAGTTGTATCGGAACTAGTACTTATGCTCTTCCAATTTATCACACAAAAATGAATGCCAGCCATATTGTGATGATGCAATGCACAGAAACTTTGGTTAATAATAAAAATGCCTTCATTATTTTTATTTTTTTTTTTCAACATGCTGATTTCGATATTTAAATCCATACGCATAGTATTGACTCACAGTATAATGTTAGGGTTAGAAGTTGGAACCATATTAATAATGATATGAATAATATAGAACAAATTTTCTAAAATTAATAAATTGACAAAAATTTAAAATAAAAAATAATTAATATTAAATTTACAACTTCTATATTTATAACTTCTATTATATGAGTGTTAGAAAATTATTTTAATTTTTTAATTTGTTTGTGGACAATACATATATTAATTGTAATTACAAATTATGTTATTTTAAATTAAATGACTTATATAATAGTGATCTCATTTATTGTTATAAATGCTAAATTGAATAAGTCATTATTACTTTTGATTTGAAATTAAATGAGAATAAAACCGGATATTATCTTTTGTTCTTTAGATAATTATCTTTTTGGATTTTAGATATATTATCTTTTGAACTTTAGATACTAATTTATTTGGATTTTAGGGTTTAATGGGTGTCATGCTCAAATATAAATAAGTTTTCAGGGTTTCGGTCCCCAATATACCAAAGCCGCCTTTGTTGCTCTTTCCCCATCAAAAGAGTTGCAGTTGTTGGGAATATAGAAGGTTTTGGTTGAGAAAGATCGAAAGAACACAAGATCCAAATCCTTCCATTTCTGCCTCTTATGAATAAAGGTATGCTTCCGCATTATGATATATTTTTTATGATATATTTTTTATGACTTAATATGAATTATCTAGGTTAATAAAATTATTTATTCCAACAATGATATAATAGAAGTTAGAGGATTAATAAAATTTATTATTTTTTATTAATAATTAGTTAATAATAGTAAAAATATGAATTGCCAATGAGTAATAGCTCAAATAGCATAGACTTTCCATACTCAATTAAGAGGTTGTGGGTTCTGAGTCTCCTATCTTTTCAAATTTTAAATGGCATAGTCTCCCTATACTTAATTAAGAGGTTGCGGATTCCAGTCTCCATATCTTCGATAAAAAAAAATATAGTAAAAATATGAGTTAAAAATATGTTTAGAATATTATACTAGAATTAGATTAACTAAAAATACTGATTAAAAACAACAAATACTCTTAAACATTTGGTACAGATCCAAATGATATATATCACACATTTTTAACAAATTGAATATTGGGCCAATATATTTGGGCCGGGTCATAGAAGTGTAATTGGGGCGGGAAAATAACAAAAAAGAAAAAAGGGAATTTCAAAAAACGAAGGTGCTGATAGACAGTTACAGTTTGGTTAGTTATTGTTGAGTATAGCGCCCGTCTCTTGAGATTCAATCTCTCACTCCCTGAGACTCATTGTGTGTATATAACTATATATAGCACTCCCTGAGACTCATTGTGTGTATATATAGCACTCAAACACACACACATTTCTTTCTCTCATCGTTTTCTCTCTCTCAGTATAGTTACTAGCAGCGAGTTTAAGAAATTAATTTTATATTTTTATTTTAAAATTATTAATTTAATAATAATTAAAAATAAATTATAAAAAATAAAATATTTTAAATTATTTAATATGTAAAATATTAAAATAAATAAATTTAAATTAAAAAATAAAATTAAAAATATATTAATTTGTTATTATGTGTAATAAAATTAATATAAAAATTTATTAATATTATTTAAAGATTAGTTATTTATAAATATTATTAAATTTATTTATTTTTTCAATTCTATTTAATTAAAAATAAATTTAAAAATTTATATTTAAAATATTTTTTATCTTTATTCATAATTCTAATAGATAAAAAATATATTTCTTCAATCTTATCTTGAACCTCTTTAATTATCTTTAATTTTATTATTTTTTAAGATTATTAATTTTTATTTTGATTATATTGTCTCATCATATTATACATTATTCTTTGTCTCATCATTATTATTATGGTGCCTTGTTTTATTTTTTTTTCTTCTTCTTCTATTCATCCCAATGGTAATTAATTATCACTGTACTATTATTCCAACTTTCATTTTTGTTTATCACTTTGATCCATAACTACCATTGTATTAACTTTCGAGTTATTAAAAATTTGCTAAAGGAATTTTTTTTTCTTAGATTTAGATATCTAGATGTATACCTATTATATAGATCCTTATTATTTGTCAGACTTACTTGTTAAGTCATATTTTATTGTTTTCACACAAAATTTAAGATATCAAGTATTCAGATTTTTTGTTAATCAAATTATAAAATTTGCCAACAATTATAAAAAAATAATATCAAATATTTTATATCTTCTTAAAAGAGTAATATTATATGGATTATGGACACTACTATTAACATATATAATTGAATATAAAAATATTATATTATTGGTAAATATCTTTCCTATTCTTAACACTTATTTGTAATAATTTTTAATATTTCTCTAGATTTAATATGTCAACTTGTATGTCTCTAACTAATAAAATTATTAAGATTTTCTTAAAATTTCATTTAATTTCAAAACAAAATTGTAATTTTTATATTTTTATTTTTTTTAATATTTTTAGAAAATTAATTTCTATGTTTTTTAAATTATAAATTTGAGATAAAAAATAAAAATTTTAATAAATAATAAATTATTAATAAATAAAAATAAAAATAAAAATTTTATAAGTTATATATTTTTTAATGTATAGAATAATAAATTTTAAATTAATTTAAGTATGATACTAAAATTATTATGTTGTTATTATACGTAACAATTAAGATAAAAATTTATAAATATTTATAAATTTATTTTTTTTAATCTTATTTAATTTGAAGTAGATATAAAAATTTAAATTTAAGGAACTCTTTTTTTTGCATAATTTTAATTGCTAATTTTTTTTAGTTTTATATTCAATATGTTAAATTATATTTTGTTCCATTATTTTTTAAAAAATTTTTATTTTCATTTTCATTATTTTTTATTATTCTTCATACACATATTTATTATTTTTTTTATTAAGTGAAATAAAGATAGGTAGAGAGTACTACACATGTACTCTATAGAACAGAAAAAAAGACAACATAAGTAGAAATTATGTGTAAAATAAAAAAGTAACTATACAAAGAACAAAAAAAAAATTTCAAAAAGCGAAAGGTGCTAATAGACGGTTACAGCTTCGATTAGTTATTGTTGAGTATAGCGCGCGTCTTTGAAATTCAATCTCTCACTCCCTCAAACTCATTGTGTATATATAGCACTCAAACACACACATTCCCTTCCCTCATCATTTTCTATCTCTCTCTTTCAGTAACTTCCACTTCAATCCCCTGTTATAAGTATGATAATACTTTCCTTTATCATTATATTTTATGCTACGTTTTACTTGATTTTGTTTATTGTACGTGCTTATAGCTAGTTCTACTCATAGATACTGGAAATTCAAGAATCGTGTTACGTACTATCCAAATTAGGGTTCTATTCATGATTACATCTGCTATAATGCAACAATTAAACATGATGAGTTTCCTTTTGTTTTGATTCCTGTATTTGAATAAATTTTATCCCGTGATTTTTTCTGTAGAAGTATTATTATCATACTTGACATGCATGTAAGGGAAATTTTTTGCCGCATTAACAATATGTATAGTATATACTGTATACTTTACTTCTTTAGCTTGTTTTTCTTGATTATTCCATGTGGATTTCACTACTATGATCTTTTGCATCCCCTAACTAAGTATATTAAATCATTATTCTAACTTAGTCAATGACAAAGAAGTCTTATGGCCCATAAATTCAGCTCAACAAAATTCATAAATTCAGTTTTAGTTTTAATTTTTATTATTTTATCTTATCTTATCTTTATTTTACCATCTTATCTTATTTTTACTTTTTTTTCGTAGACAATACTCTATATATATTTAGTTTTACTCTTATAATTCAATCAATCAAAAAATACATACTAAAATATTCTTTATCTTTGGGTACTCTTTTTGTACTCTTTGAATTTTGTCAAGGTACAACATTGTTGTAACTTGCATCACAAGGATGGATCCAAATAAGAAACTAGAGGAAGCAGCAGCAACTTCAGAAATGGATAAGGGCAAGATGGCAGCATCATCAGAAGAAGAACCAGTACCAACTTCAGACATGGATATATCAAAAGAAGAAGAATCATCAGAAGAAGAATCATCAGAAGAAGAAACTGCGGATGCTGCGGAAACCGAGGCCAGATTAATTGCTGAAGCAGTGTTCCAAGAAAAGGTGGCCGAATTAGGAGCCATACGTATGCAAGCACGAAATCTTGTTGAAGAATACAAAATAGGCTTAAAGGTTCTCACAGAGTTGCGGGATAAAAGTTAGTTTCCCGGATAATTAACCAACTACTCACTAATAAAAAACAAAGTTTAATTTCCATAACCATTAATTGTTCTTGTTCTCTTCATCATGTGGCAGCTTTGCGTGAGGCAATCAAATTCAACCGGCCTCCTCCGAAGGATGATAAAGACGGCGATGATAAAGATATAGATAAAGATAAGTAAATTTGTTTGTACTAAGGCTTCTACATACCTGATGAATTCTCTACAATTTTGATACATTACTTGGTCTACGCAATTTTTCACGGAATATCTCTCAGAAGTCTGAAGGATGATAATCATGAGATGAACATGATATATAGTAGTTAATGAATAAATAGTTCCATATGCATATTGGATTTCAATATTTCTAGCATAAATGAAACTTGATGGATGGAATAATGTTGCAATTGTACACTTTTATAGTTTTAGTTGATGAAGTCTTTAGCATGTCATTTGTTGTTTTATCTGCTGGGGCATCATTTATAGGGTAAATGGCAGTATTAAGCCAGCTTGCATCAGAATTTACATGATTAAATCAAACGAAAAAATAAGACATGGATCAACTAAAAGTATGTCTTTATATAATTTGAATCAAATCTATTGGAACTAAAAAGTTTAGTAATTCGAATCAACCATGTTCGAATTAGTGAGGGAGTTTGCAGTGTGAATAGTTCGAATCCCATTGATTCGATGCAAGGTGAAGTTCGAATCAAAATGATTCGAATTATTAATGGGGAGTTCGAATTTATCTTATTCGAATTATGTGTATGTAATTTGAATTAAGCCAATAATAATAATAATAATAATAATAAGGTTTAAATATACTTTATTATATTAGGTTAGATAAAAATTAAACTATTTAAATAAATAATTCAGTGTTTAGAAGTCAAGCATTACAATAACTTTTTGAAAAATATTTATCATATTATAAATTCATAATTATGTAAGTATGTGCAGGATTTATTTTTTAAATTATGTTTTTAATTTAAATGGCTTTCAATATTATTAGATTGTCCTATTTTTAAATCGGTCAATTCATTTTATATTTATATATTGTAATTATTTATTTTATAACGAGTACAACTGAAATTTTAATAACAATTATTAAATTAAACATTATTACAATGATTACTATAAAAATTTGTAATGTACTTGTTACTAACCTATCACATAATAAAAATTTTTAAACTTTATAAAATGCAATTTCTTTCGTAGACTTATATTATCGAACTAATACAAATTTGTAATGTACTAGTTGACGATGTCTTTTAAAATTTTAGTTGATGAAAATAATGTATATCATTTACATATACATTGTTATTATAATTGACTACATATAGAAGTTTGGGTAGTTAAAATACATATCCGAAAAGTTGAACAAAGTTTTAGGACTTAATTAGTAAAAATTAAACATGAATGGCCAATGGTGCAAGTATTCAAAGTTGAGGGAAAAAAATTGGTTCTGTCTCTCGGATAATCCGTCCACACTAAAATAAAAAGATGTAAAAAATAAAACGAAATACAAAGAGTAATTATTTCAAGCTCTAGTAACTTTATCCTCAAGCTTATTTCGGCAGTCTAACTAAAATAACAGTTGAAGCTTCTGATCACCTGCTCGGCTGCTCCAGACTTGAGCTAATCCAAAAGTACGTTATTCATTCGAAATGTTCTAGTCCTACCCCGACCATGTTGATTTGAATGCATGTATAATAAATTGCAGTGAAACCTTTTAATGTCCTCCCTATTTTTAAGCCTTAAACTACTTTTCTGTGATAAGTTGCTAATTAAAATAAATTATTATTATTGAAATTTGTCCAAGGTAAAATCATAAGGCATTTAACTTTGTTCCCCTATATTTTGTTCTGGTGAATAATTCTGACTTGCACTTTGTACATTTAACTTGAACCTTTTATTTTCTTTTAGGGTTCAATTAGATTATAGCTTAGCTTCTATTATGCTATGTGTTGATCTTTTTCTTTCTTGTTATACTGGTTTAATTTGTTGCTTAATATTCTCTTATTTGAGATTTTACAAAGAAAAATAATAGGTTGATAAACTACCTTATACATGACATTGCAGGTTCTGGAGTTTCTTTAAAAGAGTTGAGTATAGGTTTAGCTTGTTCTTTAAGGAAGCTTTTGAAAGGGTAAAATATAAGTATTGTTAATATGATTAATTCTTGCTGATGCTTTGGCTAAGTATGCAGCATCTAATTGCATATAGCAATTGAAATCAGTGGGGGAGTTTGAAATAAAATTTTGAGGGAACCAAAAATTTAATATAAAAATTTAATAATAATATTTATATTAAAATAAAATTTATAAATAAAATTATTTTTTAAATTTGTTACTAATAAAATAATAAATATAAAATGGTTTATAATGATACTCTTCGAATTTTTAGTGACTTGAAATTTTCAATAATTGAATGAGAATTAAACTTTTTAGTAATTTATAATATTTATTAAATTCTTTTTATCAATTTATATAAATATAATAATATCAATATTTATTGAATATTCTAATATTTTTTATCATATAAAAAATTAAATTAAATAAACAGTAAAATATACAATAATATTAAATTAAATAAATAAAAAATATCTAATTTTTTATATTTTTAATTTTTTTTGTTAGATAAATTTTTGTGTTGTGAATGCCAACAAATGTCTATCCACTTCCGTTTAAATTCAACATATTTTTAATATTTAAAACTAAAAATTATTGTGTAATAAAAACAAGAGATGAATATTAAATTTAGATGTTTTAAGGCATAATAAAATATTTGAGTCAACTGAATTAGTTTTTATTTTTTAAAAAAATACTACTATTTTTTTTTATAAAAAATTTGGTGATCTCTATTATCTCAACTAAACTCTACCCGTGTAAAAAAATTTAATAGTGTTGTTACAATGACACGTAGTGCCTCGTGTTTGGTGTATTTTCTTTTTTTTTCTTCTTATCGTTTGACACTCAAAAAAATTATATATCATTTCCTTTATTTATAGCTAGTTGCTCGATCTACTCTTTTAGAAGCATGTTTTCTTAATTAGTCATTATTATTTGTTAGTTGTACTTTTCCTTCTTCATTCAAGACAACATAGATTTAGTTTAGTAATCAATTTATTTTGGTGCCATCTACTGTAAAGATGCATCTTTACAGGTTTTTGTCTTTTATGGCAAAAAAGCGTCTCACTAAAAAGTGTTGCTTAAAAAAAAAAGTGTTACCCTTAATCGTTAACTTGGCTCTGATACCAATTTTTACCATTTTTATCTAATTTTTTACTAGTCCTTGATGTATATTGTGATTTCATTTTTATAGTTTTCAATCTTGTTTTAGTTTATAATATTCTTTTTTGCATGAATTATTGTATATAAAATCTTTTATCTGTTTGTCTTTTCCTTTAATATAATTTCTCAAATCCTCAAAAACTTCTTTTATTTCTACACTTTCTGTTGTTTCTAAATACCTTCTTAATTTTTCGACTTCATTCTCCATTTTTTCTTTCAACAGTTTTAATTCTTTTAAGTCATAATATGGTTTTCCAGACATTTATAAATTTTTTAAATTTAATTCCAACTTGTTTATATTTATTCTTATTTCTATCCTTTTTATTATAAGGTCATCAATTTCGATCTGAAGGTTATTTAATTCCCTTTTATACTCTTTTATTTTACTTTTTAATTTTTCAGCCCTTTTTCTTTTTATTTTATTTTCTGGTTTTTCAATCTTTTTATGCTTTATTATTTATTTTAAAATTTCTGCAAACTCTATCATCGATTCATCACTATTTTCTATAGATTCTATTAATTTTTCTAGCTCTTCAACTTCTCTTCTTAACTTGTCATAGATTATTTTTAGAGCTTCAAATGCTCTTTGATTTATTTCAGAAAACTGTAAATAATTCAAACGATTTTCTCTTTCAAAGAGCTCTTGTTTCTTGTCTTGATAAGTTACATATATTTCTTCTTTATTTATTGTCATAATTTAGTGTTTAGGGTTTCATTTAATTTTTCGACCTTTTTTGTTAATTCTTTTATTTCAGAATTTTCTTCTTTAATCTTTAACTTAGATAAACTTAAAGGGCTATTAATTTTAGATTCTCTTATTTGAAAATTCGATGAAAATAATTTTCCTGATGGTTCTTTTAATAATAGAACTGGGTTTTCAATAGCTTTATATTTTGGTATTTCTGTTTTTACAATTTTCTGAAATAATTCATCGACATAAATTCTTTCTCTGTTTTTAAATATTATATTATGATGGCTATTTGTTAAAGCATAATTTATTGCATATGTAATTGAAAATGGTTCATCATCTTGTTCCATTAGATTCTTTCTGTGAAATTTATAAGCCAAACTTATAGATCTTCCAAGATTTTCAGTTGATAAAGGTATAGCATATCCAAGATGGGCATTGAATTTAACATTTACGTTTGCCAAGTTTCCATGAACAATTCCAATTATTTGATCTATTGGGTCATCAGTAATTCTTTTGTCACAGATTGCTAAGCTTATTGGTGAATTAATTCCTTTCATATATGTAGATTTGATTAAGACTTGTATAGTACTAATATGAATCCATCCAATTTTAGATCTTTTTTGTTGATCCTTAATTTTTTCAATCTGTTTACTTAATTCTTCATCATTTATCAAAGCTATTTCAAGTTCTCCATTGGCGGATTTTATCTTTATAGGGGCTTCAAGTTGAATTTTTCCATAGTATATTATATTTTTTCTATTAAAAACTTCTTTTAAAAGGTTTTGTTTATTAAAATTTTCATTTGATTTGAGATTTAATTCTGTTTTTAGAACAGCCTGTTTTTTATTATCTAATAAAGCAGTTAATCTATAATAATCAGATTCTTCTGTTAATTCTAAACTTTCTAAATAATTCATAAATGAAAGACTAGGATGAAGATGTACCTTTCTGGAGAAAAACTTCCTTTATTTAGTATATTTTACATAAGGTGTTTTTATCTCCAGAGGGGAGATTGTAAATACTAACTCCAGAGGAGAGTTTAGAACTATTTTTCCTAAAGGAATTCTTCCTCAAACCATAGAATCGCCTCGGCAGCTTCTTCCTTGCTCTCCTAGCATGTGAGTACTCTTTGCCTCCTGCTTTCTATTTTCTGATACTTCTACAATTGCCTAAGCAACCTATTTATAATAGTTGGGTTTGATGGACAATTCCCATCCTTACCCTTCTTATAACGTCATTGCTTACGTCATTGTTTGCTTATCTTGCACCAGCTACATCGTTGGTGCTTTATGACCTAAGTGCTTACGTCACTATGCAATAATATTGAGAGATGCTTCAGATGTGTTGTCCTCCTCTTTTATCATGTGACCCTCAGATGCATTGTCCTCTTCTTTCATCATGTGAGTTGATTCCGTTTCATTATTGCTTTCTTCAGATAACTATGAGGCACATAGCTGGCATTTGTGGTCTTCTCTGTCTTTTATCAAATAGCAGAGATTCCTCTTTATCCCTTCAGGGAGCTTTTCTAAAAGTCTGGATAAGTTGTAGAATGCTGATTCAAATTCCACCAAGAGTCTCATCTCTCTTTCTTCAATTTCATTTCTTTTGCTGGACACAAGCAAAGTATTTCTACTTTTATAATTAATCCTTGTGTGAGATTCCTTCGTTATTTTTTGAGTTCTTTCAAAGACCCTTGCTAATGTGCTGGCTAGCCTTCCTTCATGACTGTAAATTGTTAAGTCTTGAATCTGATCAATTGGTTGAAAATTTCCTGGGAAGACGGACATGAATATTACTTGGTGTGCTGGAACTAAGCATTCTTCTTCTTTATTAAAAATAGGTTGACTGTTTGTAAATTTTAGGGATATATCCCTTGGATTTACATTGTCAATCATATTTTTAAATCTCTTTACTGCATCAACGAATCCTGCAGGAAACTCACTAATAATTTTTAGATCATTAAAAATTAAAATTGTATCAATTAATCCATATTGGAAAAACTGATAGGTATCAGATGGGGAAGCATCTGGAAATATAACCAGCTTTGTTAGCTGTTCTTTGGCAATAGGATAATATCCCAAAATTGCCCTTTTTTCTTCAGTCCAATTCAGGACTATATTAAGGGTTTCTCTGAGATTTGATCTGCAGACCCTTTTCTTTTCCTTTATTTCAGCCCTTGTAGGGATGTTTCTTATTATCCCTGTTCTCTGGGTTTGGATTGGAGCTTTATCTGCTCTTTTTAAGGTTTGTTCTGGATGAAGAGCTTCATATTCCCTGAATGATTCCTTTGCTTCTTCCAGTGTTAGAAACCCTCCTTTATGAATTATCCTTGATTGATGTGTGAATGGTGCTGCTTTTTCCCAGGCATCATATACTCCTTTCATGGGGCCATTATAAATTACATAATATTTTTTATCTTGGGTGGATTTTTTAATAATTTTAGCAATTGTTTTATTTTCCGAAATTTTTTCTTCACCTGATTTGTCCACCACGCTTGGCTGGCTGAACTCTGATGGTGTTGTTTGTTGTGTTGATTTCATTGCTTCAATGGCCTTCTTGAGGGATTGGATCTGTGTCCTTATTTGCTAACAATGCTTGCATTTTTCGAGTTCTTGCTCATATTTTTTAATTTCTTGATCTAATGCGTTGTAGACGAACTCCATTCTCTTGTTAATGTATCTGCAATAACATTTTTGTCACCCTTAATATATTCAATTTTTATTGGATATTGTAACAAAAATAATTGCCATCTTACCAATCGTCCATGATTATAATCAACTTTTAAATTATATCGTATAAAATCTGTTAAGTAACTTGAATCTGTCCTTAATGTAAATTCTCTGGTTAGTAAATCAATTTTCCATTTCTTAAGAGATTTAATTGCTGCTAGAGTTTCCTTTTCATGAGTGGTATATCTTTGTTCTGTTGGAGTAAAAGTCCCTGAAATATACCTGTAAAGTAATTCCTTTGGGGAATATTTAGAATCTAGTGATTCTTTTTCTTGTTCTAAACTTTTTATAGCTTTCTTAGCTTTTAGACATCCTGACCAGGTTATGTCTGAAGCATCTGTTTCTACTATTAAGTAGTCATTTTCTTCTGGAATATAAAGTTCTGGAAGTTTTTCACATAATTTTTTAATCTTTTGAATTTGCATACTGTCTTTTTCGTCCCATTTCCATTCTTTTTTAGTACTTATTTTTGGAAATAAGCTTTTAGTGTATTCTGTTATATTCTTTAAAAATCCTTGATCAGAAATATAATTTATACACCCTAAAAATCTTTGTAATTGTTTTCTATCTTCTATTTTACTAGGAAATAAATTTACCTTTTCTAGGACATTTGGCTGTAGTTTTAGCTTTCCTTGAGTGGATAGAATTAACCCAAGAAACTCTATTTCTTGTTTTGCTATTCTTGCTTTCTTTTTGCTAAGAACTAATCCTTTTTTTTTACATCTTTCTAAAACTATTAATAATTTTTGAAGATGATCTTCTTTATCCTGTTTTGTAAAAATTAGTATATCATCAATGTACACTAAAACAAATTTATTTAACTCTTTTAGATTTTCTTCCATAAATCTTTGATAAATACCTGGGGCTTGTTTTAATCCGAATGGTAATACATTCCATTCATAGAGCAACACACTTGTTGATTCTTTTGTTGGGCAAGTAAAAGCAGTTAATTTCTTTGTTTCTTCGTCTAAACGAAGTTGCCAATATCCTGATTTTGCATCAAGAGATGAAAACCAAGTTGCTCCTTTGATTTTTTCTAAAATAGAATCTTTTCTTGGAAGCTTATGAGCATCACCAATAGTTGCTTCATTCATCTTCTTATAGTTAATAACCATTCTTTGTTTTCCCTTTTTAATTTCATTATTGTTTTCGACATAAAAGGCTGGAGCCGCATGAGGACTTTTACTTAATCTTATAATTCCTTTTTCCAAAAGATCTCTACATTCTAATGAAAACTCTTCTCTATCTCTTGCGGAATAAGGAATTTTATTTGGAACATTTATCTCTTTTGTAGGATCTTTTAATTTAATACTTACTAATTCGTTATTTGTATTTTTAATATCTAAAGGATTTTCAGCACAGATTTCATCCAAGAGTTCTTCTATCTTTATTTCAAGATTATTCTTTGGGATATTTATCTGAAAGTATAGATTTAAATAACATGTTTCTAAAATAGAGAATATTTTAAATTTTAAGATCTTATCTATAGTAGTAGTCGGTATTTTTATACGTTTTGATTTTTGATTTATTGAAGAATCGTGTGGAGCTTTTAAAACTATATATGTTAATTCTTGAATGAATGGATGATATAGCTTTAAAAAGTTATTTCCTATGATAAAATCCATTCCAGAGTCTAACATATATATAGATGGAACAATGAACCTATAATTTTGAATAAAAATTTCAACCATTTCTGTTTTTTGGTCAATTTTATGTATTGATTTGTCAGCTATTCTAACTCTTAATGGTTTCTTTAATTTTTTCCAATCAAGTTTTATATTTGAACTAGCAAAGCATTGTGTTGCTCCAGAATCTATGAAAGCATTTATAAACTTTTCTGTTATTTTTATAGTAATAAATGTAGCATTATTACTCAGTCTCTGAGTCTGTTTCCGAGACATATTCAAAAATATAGTCTAAGTTATCATCAGATTCTTCTAATGGTTCCATGAAACAAGATTTAGCAATTTCTATTTGTTTAGTAAGATCCTTTTTATCCTTCTTTTTCGGGCATTCATTTGCATAATGTCCTTCTTCTTGGCAATACCAACATTTACAATTTTCTTTTTTATTCGGGCAATAGTTATTTCTTTGTCTTTTGTTTTTATTGTTATTTTCCTTTCTAAAATATCTCTTTTTTCTTCAGTTTGGATAGTATTTTCTTTTTCTAAATTGATATTTTCTTTTTCTTTGAAAATTTTTATTAAGACCATATTTTTGAGGTATCTCCTCATTATCCTGACAGCAAATTTTAATTATATTTGCAAATCTTTTTTGAGTTGCTTCTTGCATACAACGTTCTTTTATTTCCTCTCTTATTGCAGAGGTTGCTCCACCAAAATTATTTTCAATTGTTCCTCTATTTATTTCTCTTATAAATCTTCCTATTATAAATTCATTAGCAGGATATGGAAGTTTTGTTATATACATACTAAGATAATGATTTTTATCTTCTTCTTTTAATTTGTAATAATGTATTCTATATTCACATATATAAGACTCCACATTACATAAATCATATATCTGAATATTAGCTAAATGGTTTTTCGCTTCTTGATATTCTTTATTATAGACTTCTTATCTATGATCTATAATATTTTTTCCAAAAAATTCTTTATATAGAATCATCATTATATACAATATCTTATCATAAGCTGATGTTTTTGTTTCTAATTCTTCTATTACTTGATTTTCTATTGATGTCATATAATCTCTTATAGTTCCTTTAGTATGAAATCCTATGTAATTCCAAATGTCTCTTCCAGACAATTCACTAAGTTTTGGATTAGTAAAGGCTTCTAATAAGAAGGAATTCAACCAGTTTTCGAAAATTTCTTTTTCATTCTTTTTACAATCTAAATCGAGCATTCTATTTCCTTCCATTTCCTGGATTTTAGGGATGTATTTTGATGGTATTTTTGTATATTTTGAATCTTTATTTATAAACCCTTTTTTAAAGGCATAATTATCAAAAACTGTTTCCCATTTAAATTGAGATTGATTATCTTTAGATGTTCCAGCTTCATTTTTTACTTGTATTGGAATTGCTGGTTCTTCGTCACTTGAGTAATCTAGGATGTGTTCTTCATTTTCTATATTTTCAGAATTTACTAATTCTTCTTCTATTTGAAATCCCTGTTCCATAACATTATTTTCTTGAGCCATTTTTAATTGTTTAAAAAGCATTGTAACTTCTTCTAATTTTTCTTCAATATTCATAATTTTAGTGGTGGTTTTACTTTTAAATCTGTTATGTTGATTATATTTTGGAAATTTTTTTCTTCCTTATTTCTTTGAAATTTTATGGATACTAATATTTCTTCAAGCATGTCTACTATAGAATTTAATTGTGGGTTAAAGGTATGATAAAGATGTGGTGAATCATTTCCATGGTAACATTTTTTAGAAATTCCGTGTGAGAAATAAGTTTTTTCAGGTTTTTGGAGTCCTTCAATAAAACTTATAGTAAAATAAAGATTTTGAGAAAAATCATTTTGTATTGATTTTAAGAATTCGGTGTCATTACAGTTAACATTAGTTAAAATCATTAATTTTTGATCTATTAATTTTGATAACTTAATTATTTCTTCTCTTAAATCTTTTAATTTACTTTTTTCCATTAGGTGACACTTTTCTTTACGAAGAGTTATGGTTTTAAATGAAAAGTGTGGCTTTAAGATGTATGGTATGAATTTTGCCACATAAGCACATCTATAAATTTATATATGTACCCTATATTTCACCATTTATTTTTATCCCTTCTTATGTTGATTATTGTAAAATTACATATAGGTATATAACATTATTGTTTTTCATATTCAATTTATCAGGTCATATCTTCTTTTGAAAGATAAAATGAACATATCTTTTAATTTGTTGTTAGTCTTATCTTATATCTATTTTAAATTTAATTAATCATATCTCACATTTTATATATAAATATAACAAGAAGAAGAATCTAATTTCCATGTATTTGTTTTTAGTTATATATTGTCACATTATTAAAAACAACTATTTGTTTACATTGAATTCTTTTAGTTCTTTTTTACATAAATTCTCAAAAAGATCGAAGAAAAATAATTACAACAAAAACATACAAAAATTTAATGTTGTTTGGTACATTCTCTTTTTAACATTTAAAACTAAATTAGAGAATCAAAGTTATAATCTAAATAAAATTCGTAATTGATTAATTACGGATTTTAATGCATTTTTCTTTTATTTAGAACGCAACATCAGATATATCGTTTTCAGTTTAATTAATCTAATTCAAAAATATCACAATTTTGTTACCTAATTTCAAATAACATATTTTAGAAAATCTATTTTATTTTAAATTTATTGATAATTTTATTTTGTAAATTTATAGTTACTTCTCAATTATTTATCATCATCATCACTGAAGCCAACTTGAGTTAAACAAAAGGAATAAAAAAATATTAAAAATACATGCAAATGATGAATACTATAATTAGGTAGTAAATAAAAAAATAATATATTAAGACGGTTATAGTTTCGGTTAGTAAATTTTTTATCATTTTATCATTCTATTTTTTATTATTAAATTTGTATTTAACTGTGTTATGAAATTCAGTTTTAATTTTGTTTTTTTCATATATAATTTTATAGCTTGCTATTATTTTCATAGTTAATTATAACAAGTTCTTGACCTCAATAAAGGAGAAGAGAGTTTTAATAGAAATAAAAAAAAACAGCAACAAAATATATATTGACACACATTTTATATTTATTTTTTATTTTCACCTACTATATCACACACAATATTAGTGATTAGATTATATAAAATCAACATTCAATATTGGAAGTATTTGTTATCATCATTATTTTAATATTCATTCTCTTCTATAAAAAAAAATTATTTTTTGAGTTATTTATCCAAACGCTACAACTTTAAAATAAGTACTTTTATAACTAAAAATACAAACACAAAATAATTTATTTATAAGCTACTATTAATAAAAGTTCTTATCCTTTAAGCTCTTTTTTCAAAAGAACTTGAGCTTGTTTGGGTGAGTTTTTAAGAAAAGATTTTCTTTCGAGTTATCTTTTTTTTAAAAGATCTTATGGAAAAGTAAAAGTAATTTTATGTTTGGGTATCTCATGCAAAAAATCTTTTTATCTATCAATTATGTTTGAGTATAACAATATAAAAGTACTTTTTGTTTATTTATTACATGAAAAATATCTTTTTTTTAAGAGAAAAATTTTTTTAAAAAAAGATGTAAATTACAACTTTTCAAAAAAGATGTTTTTTTTTTATTTTTCATGTACTTTTATTTTTACTACTAAAAATTTGTCAAACACATTAAAAAAAAATTCATTGAAAAAAAAAATTATCAAAATAATAACGCCTAACAAACACTTATTTAAATTATTTATCCAAACTAACCTTAGTTAGTTACTTATTGTGAATATGGCTGAACTCTGCGCTTTGCACTATTGACATCAACAGTGAATAGTAGAATACACATTCAACATTGATCTTTTTTCTTTCTTGTAATACTGGTTTAATTTTCTGTCTAATATTCCTTTATTTGAGAGTTTGCAAAGAAGAATAATATAGGGTTTAATTTCCATCTATATGATAATTAAATTGTATGTTTTAATTTCCATTACCGTAATAATAATTTCTTGAGTGGCAGGATCTTCTTCAAGTAAGAAGGGGTGATGATGATAAAGATAATAAGGGCAATAAGGGAAAAGATAAATAGATTCATTCCACTTCAATTGTTAAGGCTTCTCTATATGTGATCTAAGATTTCTAAAATCTTCTCTGAAAGGAAAATATATTTTTGTATCTGTTATATACTATATGATCCAAGTGAACACAATATACACTATAAAGTAATTGTAGTTAATGAATGAATAGTACACCATACATGGATGCATCTTGGAATTTCAAACTCAACTTTTGGAATAATATTGTCTTTGTTGTTCTCTTAGCTAGTATTTGATTGCATAGTTTATATTATTGGAGCTAAATATATATATTGGAACTTGCATAGACTAATTATTAATTAGATATTTTATCTTTCTTTCTCTATGTTGATTATAAATTACTTAAGATATATATAACATTATTTTTTGTATCCAATTTATCAAGTTATATCTTCTTCTTTTGAAAAAGAAAATAAAATAATATCTTTTGTTATTAATTATATCTTATATCTTATATCTTTTTATATATCTTTTTTGACTTTAATCTTATTAATTTATTATATGTCTCATGTCTAATCTATAAATATAACAATAAAAAGAATCTAATTGTATTCAATCATATATTGTTTTATTATAATCATCTAGAGGTGTATATATTTGATTGGAAGATCATATAATTATTTTTTAATATCAAAATTAAACATCTAGAAAAAAAAAGTATACAAGGGTCAAAAGAATACTATAAAAGCTGATTAGCTGAATATACAAAAAGCCTAAAAACAAAAAAGACATTCACTCTGATCTCTGTGTTCTCTTCCGCTTTCTTCCTTAACTCCACGGCCGCAGATCCGAGGAGTTTGGGAAACCCCTCTCTCACTCTTTCAATCTTCATTCTTCTCTCTGTTCTATTCATCTGACGCTTCTGTTTTTTCAACACTATCATCAGGTAAATCAACTCTCGTTTTTTATCAATCCGCGTTTTTAATGATTGTTTGTTTCTTTGTAATCGTGGCCGAAGCTTAATCCGATTTCTTTTTTTTTCTTCCGAAAGTTATTGTCTTTTGACCAATCCACATCCCATTGTTCATTCTCCTATTTGCTCTTCTCTTGCGATTACTAGTTATTTTTTATATAATACTGGAATTTATTGTCAAAAGTTTATTCTTTTTAAGATTTATTGCATGCCCAGATTAGATTTTTTAAGATTTAGAATGTAATCTATGTCGTAGCCATTACTTGGAACGGATTAGTTATGCTTTTTTTTTTTTTTTTTTTGCAGTGATGGCGGGTTTGGCTCCTGAAGGAACACAATTTGATGCTCGGCAATATGATTCTAAGATGAATGATTTGTAAGTCTTTGTTCTTCTACTTTTCATGCAATATACTGTATATATTTTTTCACTCTATGCTAAAGGTTGAATTTTCATGTACTTGTCTGTAATTTTGATGTCTTTCAAATTAACTACAGGCTTTCTGCCGATGGGCAAGAATTCTTCACCTCATATGATGAAGTCTATGATAGTTTTGATGCAATGGGATTACAAGAAAATCTTCTCAGAGGCATATATGCTTATGGTATAGTAGCAGATGAATGTTCCTTTGTTACTTCCTTTAAGTTCTTATTTTATACTGGTCTATCAATGTCTTAATTACTGTCTTATTTTAAGATCTGATGCATTGTTGTTGTGCTCTGCAATATTTAACCCATTGAAATTATATTCTAAAATTTGTTTCAATGTCATGCTTAACTCTTAGACAAAATCATGAGTGATATGTTTTTTTTCTAAAAGGTTTTGAGAGGCCTTCTGCAATACAGCAAAGGGGAATTGTTCCTTTCTGCAAAGGTCTAGATGTGATTCAGCAGGCTCAATCTGGAACCGGCAAGACAGCAACATTCTGTTCCGGAATTTTGCAGCAGCTTGATTATGGAGTGGTTCAGTGTCAGGCTTTGGTTTTGGCACCAACAAGGGAGCTGGCACAGCAAATTGAGAAGGTTATGCGAGCACTTGGTGATTACCTTGGTGTCAAGGTTCATGCTTGTGTTGGTGGGACAAGTGTTCGCGAGGATCAGCGCATTCTCCAGGCCGGTGTCCACACTGTTGTTGGCACTCCCGGCCGTGTTTTTGACATGCTGCGGAGACAGTCTCTTCGCCCAGATTACATAAAGATGTTTGTTTTGGATGAGGCAGATGAAATGCTTTCTCGTGGTTTCAAAGACCAGGTTTGCGCTTAATTTGTTTCAAGACTTTAAAGTGCATGTTTTTTTAAGGCTGCATTTTGTTCTGTTTCAAAACAGAACAAGACAGGATATTGAGAACATGAGACAAAGAGAGACACACAAATTAATGTTTTTGTATTTTGTTTGATGGTAAAATAAGTAACAGATAGAATAAATTCTGAATTATACAAAGGTACACTAATTAAGTGTATCATGATACAATGTTAGTGTCCATGATTTCGTGTCTTTATGTCTTTGTTTCAGTATCTCGTGCTTATAAACAAACGCATGCATTATATTTCTCTTTCTATAAGATATCTAAAATCTTGTTCTTTGATGATTGAAAAATGCAGATCTATGACATCTTCCAGCTTCTACCATCCAAAATTCAGGTTGGAGTGTTTTCTGCTACCATGCCACCAGAAGCCCTTGAGATTACAAGGAAGTTCATGAATAAGCCAGTGAGAATCCTGGTTAAGCGAGATGAATTGACCCTTGAAGGTATCAAGCAGTTTTATGTGAATGTTGAGAAGGAAGAATGGAAGCTAGAGACACTCTGCGACCTTTATGAGACTCTGGCCATCACACAGAGTGTCATCTTTGTGAACACAAGGCGCAAGGTGGATTGGCTCACTGACAAGATGAGAAGCAACGATCACACCGTTTCGGCCACACACGGCGACATGGATCAAAACACTCGCGACATCATTATGCGCGAATTCCGGTCAGGCTCATCGAGAGTTCTCATCACCACTGATTTATTGGCTAGAGGCATAGATGTGCAGCAAGTGTCTCTGGTTATAAACTATGATCTGCCAACTCAACCTGAGAACTATCTTCACCGCATAGGAAGGAGTGGAAGGTTTGGAAGGAAAGGTGTTGCTATAAACTTTGTGACTTTGGATGATGCAAGGATGCTTTCTGATATTCAGAAGTTCTACAATGTCAATGTAGAAGAGTTGCCATCAAATGTTGCTGATCTCCTCTGATAACTTCATTTTTTTCTTCTTAACTCATCAGATCTTTTATTTTTATAAGAGTTTCTTTTATTGTTTTTTTTTTTACAAGAAAAAATTTTGTCTAGAGTTCATAAATATCTTGTTCTATTTATATACCGGATTCTATAATTTTTTGTTCTATTATTTTATTATAATGGTGTTTTATCTTGTCTGTCTTTTTTTTTGTCTTTTATGATTTTGGACTAAGAATTTCAAATTCACTCATTTCGTAAGTTGGGAAAGGTGGGTGAGACAAGTGACGTTAAGTCATGGTTAAAAAGTTACATGTCAACATAGATTCAAACATGTTGGGATTAGAGATTTTTATAGAATAAGAAACTTGAGTGACATATTTCAAAAGGTGAACATTAAATCAAAAGCCGAAAGACAGTTTAAATAAAAGGAGAACTTGGGAATAATTGATAGAAGTAATGCGTATGTAATAATTAGCTTAATTTGTACATAGACTACAATGCCGGAGAGAATTAACTAAAGAAAATTTTACTCTCCTTTCTGGATTGAGACTAGTAAGAACAATCTTAAAAAACCCTATTAACATGAGAATCTAGTTATTGAAGAAAAAAAAAAAGACTTTCAAGTTTGATGATTATCTAAGAAAATTATTCGATATGCCGATTAAGAGAAGGAAATTATTACCGAACTTTATATTATTAATTTATTATCATGCCTGTAAGTAACTCTCAAAGTCTCTACATAGTATATAACTAGAAAAATGTCTTACGATGTAAACGATCACCAATCAGTTGGTTAATCATTTGACGACTTTCTCATTATTGGTGCCTGATGATGTTTTTTTTTTCCAAATTCATGGATCAACGTAATTGTTCAATCATGTACTTATAATAAAAATCAATAAATAATGTAAAATACATATATATATATATATTAAAATACACATATATAAAAAAAAAAAGCCAGATGGGTTCCCTCATTCTCTGCTTGGAGCCTTGGACTCTTGTAGATGAATCTGCTGAAGGATACCTCTAGGTTCCATCTTCCAGACATTTTAAAATATCCAAATTTGAGATAACAACGATAAATTATTTTTAATATTTATAATTTATGAACACAGTAAAATTTAAAAAACAAAAGCAAAAGCATGAGACATTGAGCTAGACAACATAATAGAAAAGACGAAAGGACGTTAAAGGACAGGTGAAGTAAAACAAAGAAAATACAAACAGTATTAACAGAAGCCTTTCTTTATGGGCAAACTTTGCCGGGAACCCAACTAGTATCTTTGTTGTATACTTACTTATAGTGACGACTCCAAACATGTTGCAGCTTTCCATAAACAATATGCATTCGGTATTTCATGAAAGAGTGTAAATCTTTCAAGAATGTACTAATAAGATAGATGATTGAGAGTAACAGCTTTTACTACTTTACCCTCTCCTCATTGAGATTCAGGTTCTCAAATCCTCTGAGAGTTGACTCAAAATTCCTTATGTTTGATGTGGCTATGCCAGAAGGTGCCCGGGTGTGCTCAGAAGAGATGATAGGTGAATTCTTCTGGGCACCAGATATTTTCCGGAGTGCTCCTGGATTTGCATCCAGGGTCTGAGAACGGGAGTGTTCAGTACCACTGCCAACTACCGCTTCACGACCGCCTGAGAAAGCCACTCTTCTTGTAGATCCACTTGACCGAAAGAAATTAGAACTAGACAACTGCATAAAACATACAAATCCATAAATAGCATGAAAACTAGTTGGAATACAAAGAGATAACCTTGTTTAAGTGCCATCGGCAGACAATGATACAACCAGATCGTGTAATCATTTTCATGTATTGGATATCATGAACTAAACATACACTGGCCAATACATTTTCTTTAACTACTATATTAATTTTGCGACTCAATGCGACAGGTTAAGTTCACAGAGAGATAGATAACTTTTCTAACACAAAGCTGACCTCTGAAAAATGTTAACATTAACTGTTTAGCAATTAGCATAATACAAAAAAAAAGGAAATACATTATAATCCTGGCCATGACCAAAAGAAACAAAGCTAAAAAAATACATTATAATATCTTTTTCACTTTGGAGAAATGAGAAATAACTCTGTCTTTCCATCAAAACTTATCAATGTTCTTAATAAATATTTGTTTTTTTCTTTTTTCGTCTGCGAATACTTCGGAGAAATGAGAAATAACTCTTTCTTTCCATCAAAACTTATCAATGTTCTTAATAAATATTTGTTTCCTTTTTTCTTTTTTCGTCTGCGAATACTTATTTTCTTAAACAGTTATTTTGTCAAGTATAATAATCAGGCAAAAAAATCAACTAAATTTCAATGCATAAATATACACAATCCATCAACTTCCGACAAGAAATATTCACAGCTCACAGGAATAAGACACCCCATAAATAAATGCTCATACCATCCCATCTTTGGATCTAGTAGTGTCATTTGCAACAGGGGCCTTTTGTCTGGATAAGTTTCCATCATTTGCAATAGGTCCAGAGTGCCTTCTACGAGTAGGATCTGATGAAGACAAACCAGTATGCCTACCATCTTCTCCACCTACAGAGAGTTTGCTGTTAGAAATAAAAAAGGCACAGAGCAGGGGATGTAGGAAATATAATTAGCATCTAAAGAGAAACTACAACCCCTTTGTTGTGTGAAGTTGGATAACGGGCTACACTCTATGGAAAAAAAAAAAACGACATATGGAACTGTAAAAATAAAAAATAAGAAAAAGGGGAGAGAAAATTTTACCCGAGTGTCTATCAGCATTCAAAGCAGCTGGTGGCAAGCCAGAACTTGGCCCTGGAGGAAGACCCTGCAAATATGACTTCAATAAGATAACCTAAGCTTGACAATCAAACATCTATTACCACCAGATAGCAAATCACTTACAACAGGACGAACGGGAGGAGAGGCAATTTGAGATTGCTGATATTTCAAGATGGTCCAATCAAAGACATAATCAAACTGGAATCCTGCAGTAAGATGAGAACCACAACCCAAACAGAGATGGCATGTTAACATATGACCATCAAGTTAAGTTATCAAAGGCTGAAGTCAATCCAAAGGTAAAGTATAGATAGATAAAAAGAAGAGCATAAACCTTCACGAATGAAAAGGTCACGGAAAAGCCTTTTCAAATAAGCGTAATCTGGTTTATCATCAAATCGCAGTGACCGACAGTAATGGAAATATGAAGCAAATTCTGAAGGATAGCCACGGCAGAGAGACTAACAAAGAAGCAAGCTACATTATGCTATTGAGAAAAGGGAGGGAATTACATGATATGCACCAAAATACTACAGTATCAAAGTTTTACCTCAATGGAAGTAGAAACTTTCTTCTCACTAATTTTATCATACTTCTGCTTCTTAGTACCAGCTTTCAATCCCTGCCATGGAAGACTGCAGAAACACCAAGTGAAACATTAATGAAGATCAGGCGATAAAGAGAGGCAAGATAAACGACAAAGATAAACAATTACCTTCCTCTCAAAAAATACATAAGAACAAATCCAAGTGACTCTAAGTCGTCCCTACGGCTTTGCTCTAAAAATGCATGAAAGAACAATCACAAAAGTAAGAATAAATTGTCAATAGCAATTAAAAGGCAAGACAACAGATCAAAGGCTCACCAATTCCAAGATGAGTATTCATGCTAGCATATCTTGCAGTTCCAGTCAAATTCTTATTCTCTCTGAAAAGGATGACAAGTTAAATCCAGAAAACAAAAACAGAGTTACAAATAAAAGAATTTAAATTTGGCTGATTGTCTATATAAAATTTGTAGAGTTGATTCGTCGATTTCAAGACTTCACAATGAAGCATATTTTGGTCATAAAACATAAAAGCTGCTACTCTTTTACTTGGGAAATAATTATCTCCAAATAGTCTCATAAATAACTAAAAACATTGCATCAATTTTAGATATTGAATTTGACATTCTCAAAATTTTAATCTTAACACGATTAAATATCAAACTTGTTACTAACCCAACCATGGTATACAAATTTGGAAACATTAACAATGACACAAAAGTACCTATATGGAATATGCTGATGGGTAGAGCTGTCTCTGTATTTCTTAGCAAGACCAAAGTCAATGGCATACACCTATAAAAGAGGTTAATATGAGGAGGATACATCCAAGAGAAGGCAACCTAAAAAAAAAGGAAGATCATTTGACTAATACTTGATTTGCACGCCTCCCTAAACCCATGAGGAAGTTGTCTGGCTTGATGTCCCTATGTAAAAATGATTTGGAATGAATAAATTCAACCCGATTTATCTGCAAGTAGTCCAAGATTGCACATTTTAAGAAAACTGGTTAATCTAAATTGGGAAGAATACTAAGACAAAACAATAAATCCTACCATCTGATCAGCAAGCATGAGAACAGTTTTCAGGGACAATTTCCGACTACAGAAATTGAATAAATCCTCGAGGCTAGGACCCAGCAAATCTATAACAAGGACGTTGTATTCTCCCTCAACACCAAACCATTTCAAATTTGGGATCCCAGCTGCAAAATAAAAGCATTATTAACGCAGAGTAAATTGAAGGATATGGTAAGAAACAAGATTCAAACGATATAAACTTCAGTAAGATTGGAAATTACTTCCTCCTTGAAGTATTTTGTACAGCTTTGATTCATACAACAGCTGAGGATGCTTGGTTTTGATACTTTCCTAAATCCAAAGGCAAAGGCACAAATTATTTAGTTAAAAATAAATCCCTAATCCAGAACAATCAGAACAGTTCTTTAATAAGTTAGTTATCATCAATGCATTATGAAAAATACAAGCCTGAGCCGATAAATAACCAAACACATGTCTATTACTTGGAATCATGTAGCACCAAAGCACCATGAGACACGAGCGGATCAAACAGCCTAAGGCACACATATAGGCGCCTGTGACTACACATTAACTCCATTTCCAAAAGCCAACCATATATGAATTGTTCTCCAAACTCCAAACTCTACCACTGATCGTATCAACTAAGCTGCCTTCATTACTTCAATTTTTCACATTTTCAGTAGAATTAAACCTAAATCAATAGTTCTGCAACCACTACCACTAAATAGTACACAGTAAACATGACCTAAAATGAGCTAGAAATCACAAAATGATGAAAATAAAGTTCTGAGTTTGGAAATTCAGAATTAGAGTATGTCAGTAATAGTACTCACAAGCTTAATTGCAACCTCTTCATTGGTCTGAACGTTAGTCCCTGAACAAACACAATAAAAAAAAAAGTAATTAGAGGGAAAATGAACAAATAATAAAAGTAAACAAAGCAAAAATGGAGAAAAAGTGAGGAAAAAGAGTAGACCGAGATAGATCTCCCCGAATGATCCGCTACCGAGCTTGCGGCCAAGACGGAACTTGTTGGCAATGCGAGGCTCCATCGGATTAAACCCTGGCAGAGCAGAATTGAGAGAAAAGGGGTAAAGGTGAAGGGCAATATTGGAATTATGTCTGAAGAAACGGAGGAGGGAGGGAGGGAGGGGTGGTGGTGGTCCTCCTCACGCGCGCCTTCGCCTCTCCTCTCCTCTGCTGACTTCCAATTCGATGATGCGGATTTTCTTTCTTCCTTCTTCCTCTCTCGCCAACCACCACCGCACCAAACGACGCTGTTTCGCTCCCATTTATAATTGATTATTACTAATTACTAATTACTAATACTAATCATCTTTATACACGTTCAATTCAATTCTTAGGCCCTTCTTTTCTCAAAAAATATACTACTTTATATCTAAATTTTATTTCTTTCCCAAGGGCCAAAGCTATTTTTTTAAGACAGGTAATGTACATTAATATTATAATTTTTTGTATTTTTTAAAATTATAAAAAATTAAAATTAGAAAAAAAAGTAAAATATACTTTTTATACTTAAAAGTTTGACAAAAGTTTTAAAAATATTTTTAAATTTTATTTGTTTTAATTTTGTCCTAAAAATTTTCAATTTACATTAAATATACTCCTAACGGCTAGTTTAAAAAAAATTAAAATCAATTCAACAACAATTTCATAAGAACAACCTTCGTCACAAGTAAATCAAGTATAATTTTCATGCATTATTGTTAGATTGGTCTTAAATTTTTTGAAAATTTAGCCATCGAGACCTCGACAGTATATTTGATGTAAATCAAAAATTTTTAGGATAAAATTAAAACAAAATAAATTTTAGAGATATTTTTAAAATTTTTGTCAAATTTCAAGAATAAAAAATATACTTTATTCATTAAAAAGTTTAATTTTTGTACCTAAAATTTTTAACTTTTCTAAAACAAATTTAGAGCATTTAAATTTTAAAAATATATCTAAAAATACAAAATCGAACTAGCCATCTATCTATAATTCTAAAAAATACTATTATTTATTCAATATAAAAAAAATAAAAGGTGCTTCGGCAACTATTTTATTATATTAGTAGACTACATATTTTTGCATCTATTTATTTTCTTATGAATTTAATTTTAATATATTAAATTATTATATAATTAAATTTATGTATTTTGATTATTTTTAAATAATAAATTTAAAAATTAATTATTTATATTAATTTGTCAATATGCAATTAATTGTATATCTAAAATTATTTTATACTAATTAAATTTTTATTTTATTTGTAATTTAGATCAACTACAAGAGTTGTGATAGCAAGGTAGTAACATGCTGCAGGCAAAAGGAGTAACACACGCAAATCATAACGAGGATAGTAACAAGCATAACCAACAAATATAACTAATAGAATTGATGTCTATTACACTGTGTGACATTGATAACAGAGACGTCTATGAATTGAACCTTCCTTTTTAAATTTCTCTTTGAATTTTCTCTCTTTCTATTTTTCAATTTTTTTTTTTACTGTGTGATTTTGTGCAGGTTGAACTAAACTACCATTATAAATTCTCAATCCTTTCAGTTTTAATATTGTACTTCTATATATACTACTAATAATTTTATTTATGATTTTTCTATTATTACATATTCATACAAGTGATTTTTGCTTAATTTTAGTAAGCATCTGTATCAAATTAAAAATATTTAAATATATAAAGTTACTAATTACTAATACTAAGCACCCTTATACACACATTCACTCCCATTTATAATTGATTATTACTAATTGTACTCCTATATATACTCCTATTGATTTCATTTGTGATTTTTTATTATATATTCATACAAGTGGTTTTTGCTTAATTTTAGTAAGCACCTATATCAAATTAAAAATATTTAAATATATAAAGTTACTAATTACTAATACTAAACACCCTTATACATATTCACTCCCATTTATAATTGATTATTACTAATTACTAATCCTAAGCACCTTTATACACGTTCAATTCAATCCTTAGCCCTTTTTCTTCTCAAAAAATATACTACTTTATATCATATTTTCTTCCCCAAGGGATGAGGCTTTTTTTTTTTTATACTTAAAGTTTGATAAAAATTTTAAAAATATTTTTAAATTTTATTTATTTTAATTTTGTTTTAAAATTTTTTGATTTACATTAAATATACTCTTAACGGCTATTTTTTTAAAAAAGTTAAGACCAATTTAACAACAATTTCATAAGAACAACCTTCAATACAAGTAAATCAACTATAATTTTTATGTATTATTGTTAAATTAGTCTTAAATTTTTTAAAAATTTAACGATAGAGAATATATTTGATGTAAATCAAAAATTTTTAGGATAAAATTAAAACAAAATAAATTTTAGGAATATTTTTAAAATTTTTACCAAATTTTAGAGATAAAAAATATATTTTACACATTAAAAAATTTAATTTCTGTATCTAAAGTTTTTAACTTTTCTAAAACAAATTTAGAGAATTTAATTTTTAAAAATATATCTGAAAATACAAAATCGAACTCGCCATCCATCTATAATTCTAAAAAATACTATTATTAATTCAATATAAAAAAATAAACTATTTTATTATATCAGTGGACTACATATTTTTGCATCTATTTATATTCTTATGAATTTAATTTTAATATATTTAAATTATTATATAATTAAATTTATGTATTTTGATCATTTTTAAATAATAAATTTAAAAATTAATTATTTATATTGATTTATCAATATGTAATTAATTATCTGTTTAAAATTATTTTATACCAATTAAATTTTTATTTTATTCGTAATTTAGCTCAACTATAAGAGTTGTGATAGTAAGGGAAGCAACCCACGCAAATCATAACGAGGATCGTAACAAGAATGACCAACAAACATAACTAATAGAATTGATGTCTATTAAGCGGGCGTGACATTGACAAGAGAGACGTGTGTGAATTGTAAGCCTTTCTTTTTAAATTTCTCTCTGAATTCTCTCTCTTTCTGGTTCTTGTTCTTTCTTCTGCTCAGTAACTTTGTGCAGGTTGAGTCAGATTACCATTACAAATTCTCAATCTCTCAGCCTCAATATTGTACTCCCATATATATTTCTATTAATTTCATTTGTGATTTTTCTATTATTACACATTCATACAAGTGGTTTTTGCTTAATTTGAGTAAGCAGCTGTATTAAGTTAAAAATATTTAAATATATAAAGTCGGCGAATCTCTTGCTACTCATAAAATTATAGGTTATATTTATACTCTATTTTGTTATAAGATATTTGGATTAGTTAGATGTAAAACTTAATTGACGTGGATTTAAACACCTTATTTACTATTTTAAAAAAACACACCTTATTATTATTATTATTATTATTATTATTATTATTATTATTATTATTATTATTATTAAATAGCACGTGAATTTTATAGTGTCTTTTTTTGTTTTTAGTGTCTAAATAGTCTAAATTAATTTTTAAAATAAAAAATTAAATATTTAATATTTATTAAATATTAATTAATTATTTATTTTAACAAATTAGATTTTGTTTATAAGGTACCATAGCAATTACCTAAATAGCTACTCTAACGCAACCAAACTTTAAAATCTTCTATGCAAAAAAATGAGTGTTGCAAAAACAAAAAAAAGACACGAGTAACACCCTACAAATGTGACTTGAGTAACAATTAACAATTGACAATTAAGCATCATCTGATTCATTATCGATGAAAGCAAATTCTGAGGGATAGCTAGCCAGCATGCACAAAGAGACTAACAAAGAAGCAAACCACTTTCTATTATGATAAAGATACAGTTTACAATATGGAACCAAAATACCTATATATATATATATCCAAGTTTTACCTTAGATGGAAGTAGAAACTTTCTTCTCACTGATTTTCTCATATGTTTGCTTCTTTTTAGAAATAAATACCAAGCAAAAAAGTTATTAAGATGAGGTTACCATAATAATAATCATATATAACAAAGGAAAAAAAGTGCAATGTAACAAAGAACATGAAGAATTGATTAAAAGGCAAGAAGATTGATTAACACTTTTTAACATGTATTACTCTTGTTTTTTGGCGGAAAAGATTATAATACATATATACTTTGTCTAAAAGTAAAAAAAAGATGTAAAGTGTATCAAGTGATACAAATATTTGTCATCTAACAAAAGGCAAGAAAATTGATTTAAAAAAAAAAGATGAAGTGAGAGCTACCCATTCCAAGATGAGCATTCACACTAATGTATAATAATTCCTACCAACCGTATAAACTTTGATATTTTGAGCAGTTAAATGTTTTCTTTCATAAAATGTGATGGACAAGATTTTGATGACAAATTAAAACTATACTATTTTAAACAATTGCGTATTTTGAGATTTTGTTTTATTAAGAAAGAGCATCTTAGCACATATATATAAGAATAAGAATTAGATTAGATGAGAAGGGAGTACATTTTGGTACATTAATATGTTGGACCTAATATATTCCTAAATTTACTCTGCCATAATGGATCACTACTTAGCTTCATTTCTTCAAGACGACTTGAAACATTTGGGGAGAATTACAGGTTGATCACTCAGAATGCAATTCACTAACATGTTGACTGTTTCTTCTACATAAATATGTTACATACAAAACGGCTCCATTCCCCCCTTGAAGCAAACAATGCAAACATGTAAAGAATTTGAATGAGGCTAAGAGCAAAAACTAAAGAACCCAACCCCGCAGAGCCTGAAAAGAATTGAAAAACTATTAAAATTATATATTATTATGTGTAAGTTGGTGATGGAACCCCCAATGCAGATTGCTTCTTCTGCAGCCTCCCTTTCAATTGTCTAATCTTGGCTTCCACTCTTGCCGTGAATCCGATCTTCGTTTCTTGTCTCGCCTTGGAGCTCTCCCTCGTCCACATGTGTCGATCTTCGATATCCTTCTTGTAGTACTTGATTTCTTGGATGATGTGATGATCCATGGGATTAAAACATCTTTGGAAGGATATGTGGGCAAGATAAGGAAGAATGCATGCAACTGTTACCAGAAGTGTTGCTGTCCAATAAATAGGAGCCGGAGCAAGAACTTCAATCAATATCTGGTAGGCAGTCTTGGAATATTTCGGAGGAAGCACGCCATATAGCAAGAGAAAGAGGTACCATGTGGCTATGCTACCCCACACAAAGAGGTGTTGGATCCATGTGAAATGGCTCATTGTCAACGCAATCTGACAGTTGACAGCGCAGATGATGCAAGTGAACATTGTTGTACCGACGGCAGCCATATCCGCAGTTTGGCCATTTATCCGGAATGCTTGATCATAGAAGATGATTATAACTAGGAAGAAAATAATGAGAGACGAATAGAGACCATTGCCCATCCATCCCAATATTCTATACCAGTCAAAGAACAAATTTTTGGGTCCTTGTTGATATAGTGCAGGAAACTGGAAAGAGAAACAGCTCATAAGAATAGGATCTTCCAAACACGGATGAAAATATGGACTATATTGGAGGCAATTCAAGAGAACAAACCTGTAAGCAAACTTCTGATGGAACATCTTGTTCAAAAACTCCAAGTGAGATGACAGGCAATGATGTGAGAACAACATTGAACAATATCATGTACCAGTCATCATAAACCGATTGACCAGAGAATCCCGCAAAGGCCTCAAAATAGAATATGGTGAGCCCAAATGCTATATTTTTGTAGAAGAAATAGCATATCTGGCATGCATAAAAGAACATGGTAGAGGAGAAATTAGGAAAATATTTAATAGAAATACAATATGCTAAAGACATTACATGCTTTACTATCCATGCACAGGATGGACAGCAGACGAGTCGGTCAAGATATCCAACTTCTGACTGAAGACTAAGATTCAAGATGAATATTAGTCAATAATTACCATTTGTGCAATTCTCTTGTAACACCAGTGTCCATGGATAACCAGAAGCCTCTCCAAGAACCGAAATTGAGCAATAGAAAAGTCACTAGCCATCACAGCCTGAAAGAGAATTTCCAAGCTTCAGTTCAACAAACTTCCAGAAATGTTAAATACTCCAAAACAGATAAATTGTGTGTTCTTATGGATGAAAATAGCAATTAACGAGTCTTAACTAGACTAATATACATAAGGTTCATAATGTAATTACTGAACTGGGTAAGAAGCATATGGTATAGCGTCAGGAAAAAGAGTATGTTACATTAGATATCATATGTAGTGAAAGTTGTCTGATGCATATAATTTTTTGAAAGAAAAGAAAGCAGTTACTGACCTGCATACCTTCAACCCCACTGATTCCCACACCAATATCTGCTTCTTGAATCATACCAACATCATTGGCACCATCGCCTATTGCTAAGGTGGTCTTTCCAGTTCCTTCTTTCACTAACCTTGTCACCTGATGCCAAAAGAATACAGGATTAAGATACTAAAAAACAGTACACGGCCAAGCTTTCTGCTCCTTCAGTTGTCACTGTAAAAGCATTAAGTTTGAATAATCTCAACCTACAGGTGTGTAGTTATGCACAAACAAAACATACCACGTATCCATAACTAGTTTTTCCTGTCTAACATAAAAGCATTATAGTTTTGCACAATTTTTACTCCACTAATTGAACAAGTAACATCATTTATAGTGATCAACTATTGAAATGCGCTATAAAATAGCCGAAATAGAGCCCAACAAGGTACAGATGAATAAACAAATAAAAAGATGTCTTACCAATGCCTTTTGCTTGGGAGACACACGACAGCAAATGACAGATGCACAGTCAACAGCTAATCCCAAAAACTGATGCTTCATGTCATCTTCTAAAGCATATGTTAGAGTTTTCCCATCAATAATTAATGCAAATGCAGCATGGGGATCCTTCTCCATATTTATCATTTGTGCGGCATTGGTGATTTGATTCAAGATGTTGCCCTTGACCACCTGCGGGATTACAAGGACTAGGTCTATATCAGATGAAACCCAATGTCCACAAGTTAAAGCGAATTTATTTACTCTATTGAAATGAAGTTAAAAAATAAGAAGTACCTCTAGGCGATCATTGGTTACTGCATCTGAATCCAGAGTAATACAGATTTGCTTCATGCCCTGTCGAAGCAAACTACAAGCAAAACTGCACCACAGAAACAAAAATTTATTGAGCTCATGTATAGAGATATGTTAACTTCAACCTGAATCATTTCAAGAAAAAAATGGAAAAGAGTCATGCAGCTATTTAATTTGCAATAGACAGACCCAATGTTGATTGCAGTTTCCATCTTATCTCCTGTCAATACCCAGATCTTGAGACCAGCTTGAGCAAGTTTATCAATACACTGAGGCACCTGAAAGAGCGACCACATTTGAGTGTTTGAAAAATAGAAAAGCATAAAATAATGATGACTACAAAAGAAGATGCAGCCTACCCCTTTCTGCAGTTTATCTTCCACAGCAGTTGCACCAATAAGAATCAACTCCCTTTCCATAAGATCCGATACCTCCTCAAGCAATGCCTCTCTGTCAGTCCCAACAGCAGTCCTGGCTTTATGAAACTCATTGTTCCACTCAGTGTACTCTTGCTCATTAAGCCTTTTGTAAGCAAGAGCAAGTGTTCGCAAACCATTTTCTCCATATTCATTAAGGTGCCTAGTAGTAGCCTCCAAATACATTTTTCCATTCTCTGACAATCGATCAAATATAATGCTGCAAGAACAAGCAGGGGAAAAAAGGATGTCAAGTTTAAAGATAAATGCTGAAAATCTTTTCACGCCGTAATTGTGTGTTTATGTAAGCAACTTCTCTCGAAATAACACGTTGCTGCGATTATATACCCAAACTCCCTTCCCAGACCCTCGTAAGGCTGGATGCTTGTGCATCGGCTGTCCAACATAGTAACTGAGAGAAAATTAAGTGAGCTAACCTGTCTGCTCCTTTGCAGAAAAGAATAATGTTTCCCTCCTCATCACGAACAATCACGGACATTCGCTTTCTTTTGCTAGTAAAATCTAGCAAATTCAATATTTTATACTCCCTGTATAATTGACCCAAAACAAATAAAATCAGGCTAAGAAAATGCAACATAAGTCACACTCAAATAACAATTGAAAGAATTCTAAAGCAAAAATCAAAGTTGGAAAGCAGGAAAAAAAAAACAAAATACATTCTATCCATGTCACCTCACCTTTCAACCACTCCTCCTGAGGCAGAAAACTTTTCACGTACAACAACAGTCGATTGAGTTCTTCTAAAAAACTCAAAACCAAATTCTCTTGCTGCTACAAGAAAAGCCCCTTCATCGGGTGACTCAGCTTCATATGTACAAATGCCAGTCTCCTCATTCACCTCAGGAATGGCAGTATGGCAAACTGATAATATCCGGAAAAACAATAGCATGATATCTGCTTTGGGATCTTTCAACCAGTTACCATTCATGAGGCGGCTGTCTTCAAAACCAAACCCCTTTATTGCAGGCCTTTTATCCTCATCTCCTTTGGAAGTTACAACAGTCTCAAGTTCAATTTCTTCTGCTCTTCTAACATTTTGTCGTGGAACTCTACCCTTAATCATGGGGAAATTAGAGAGATCTGATTCCGTATCCTGCTCCTCCATATCAGAAGCCATCTGCTTTGCAGCAGCAAGTTCAACTTCACTGGAGCGTACACCATAAGAAGTACCAGCAATGGAGCACTTCAAAAAGTCCATCTGATTGCAGGTTAAAGTTCCAGTCTTATCAGAGAGGATAGTGTCTACCTGACCCAATTCTTCATTTAAATTTGATGTCCGTGCATCAGCTGGTGTCCCAGTTTCTTCATCATACATTTGAATGTCTTGGTTAATGAAAGACGCTTGTAATACCTTCACAATCTCAATTGAAACATAAAGTGAGATAGGTATCAAATATCCATAAAGAATCAGTGCAGTAATCAAATGGCTCATCCCAGCCAACATAATCTTCTTAGGATCATACTGGTATTCGATGTTATCCGGCTGCAGATACCACCACTTTGGGACTTGGAACTTGGTCTTCACAACAAATCCTATTGAACTAATAAATGAAATCAATATGAGGACGGTGAAGAGAGTGTATATTATATGATCCATCTTTTTCTCTATTGTGCTCCTTTTTGACGGGGATTTTGTAGAATTCTGCATGACTTTGCTATCATGACCAGTGAAAATGACCACCCCATAGATATAATCAGTATTCCTAAGCTTTGAATCGCGAAGGAGAATTTGACTAGGATCAAGAGGATAAACCTGACGTTCATACTCAAAGTTGCCAACAAAGCTATAGAGATTGGGATTTGGGTCTTCACAATGTATTGTTCCTGAGAAATCCCAAAAGGCTCCATCATTATCCAGAGACAGGGTTGCCTCCAAAGATCTCTTCACCTTCAAGTTGGTTTCGCCGTCCAAATTCATTGTTTCCACATAACATATCCCATCCTCATAACTTGATGACAGTAGAAGCAAGTCTGCTGGAAAAAATTGGTCCTTCTCTACTTTTACAACATCCCCAACCATAACTCTCTGCCAAGACCTGGGGACAAACTCACCATTACTTTTATGGACACTAACTTTCCGGTTATTAACCTTGACATCCTGAAGGAACCTGCGGGAATCCTCCAATGCTTCCTTCGCCATACTAAGACCCACAACAAATGCCAGAGGAGCAATCATGCTCAGAGGGCTGAAAGGTGAAATTGGAGAGGCTGAGAGGCAAGCAGCCAAAAGGAAGTATATGTTAGCCACCCTTCGGAATTGCTCAAAGAGTGCCTTAGGCAAGAATGTGAGGACATTGTACTTGGTAGTTGATATGTTATTGTTGCAGTAAAATAGGGATTTCTTCTCATGAATTAGTGGCTGGTTGCAATACACAGTTCGCGAATACCCGGGACCATGGAGCTGGAGAGGATGAGGCCCTCCTTCCTCAGTGGTCTGTGGCCGAAGGCAACCAAATGTATAAAGGTGGCTCCTGCGGATCCTTGCCCTGATCCTCCCTTTCGTCATTCTACCCTGATTTCAGCTCAAGGCAGCTTTTTCACAGTTGACACATACCCCACCAAGAAGAAAAAGCTAAGATTCTTTGCCTCTAGGGAACAATCAAACGTCCCCTACCCTTATCCCCAATTTACTCTTCTAAAACCTGAAAGAATCAAATCAATACACAGAAACGAAAGCAATTAACTACAGTATATGAAAGTTGAAGCACGATGAATCTGTATAACACGTCCAATTCATCATAACACAAGAAAACGTAAATCCATGCTTGGAAACGCAAAAAAGAACCATCAATTCAATTCGGATCCATAATGTTCAAGGGAGAAATAAAAATAAAACAATCCGAAGAAAAAGAAGAGAAATGAAAAAGGTTACGAGAGATCGTGAGTCACACTCTTTCGCTTTCGGAGCTGCGGGAATTGGTTGAAATCAAAATTGAGGAGCTGATGCAATGTCCAAATGCGTCAATCACAAACAATTATCCAAAACAGCTCAAGAAACAATCAAACGATGAACGTTGCTTTCACAGTCTTTTTCTTCTTGTTTTCAAAATAAAGAAAATTGAGCTAAAGCAACGATATAATCACGCATTCGAACACGGAGAGTGGAAGATCCACGCATGAAAAGAGGCGAAATTTTCAAAGATGCTGCATTACGCGCAAATAGAACAAAAATTGAAAAACAACAACAAAAAAAGGAAAAGGAAAATTGCGCTCACCGAATGTGAATGGCGCCGTCCATGTCGAAGACGGCAAAAAGAGTGTGCTTTAAAAGGACGAAAAGAAGAAGAAGCGGAAGAAGACGAAGCTGAATAACGAAAATGTTGATGCGCCTTGCAGATTGAGAAGAAACAACGAGACAAAGGATGAAGAAAGAGAGAGAAAGAGAAAGAGAGAAACTACACAAGTGAGGAGAGAGAAAGTGATCAGCGTTTTTGAATTGAATAATTAATCATCTAAATAATACAAGAAAAAGAAAATGTAATCTTTCATGTTGATATGGAATTATATAATGATATGATATTTAATTTTGATGAATTATCAAATAACTTAATAACAGAGTATTAAATTTTGAAAACTAAGGTAGTTTGACATTGGATTTGTTGTTATTGTTGTTGAAAGAAATACTTTTTTAAGCAAAATATAGAACAGAATTAAGCAAAACTAAAAAATGGAAAAACTACTTTTATTTGATTTATAACCTAACAAAAAAATGTATAACATTTTTTCTTAAAAAAAAAAACGTATATACCTTTATTTGTAAGAGAAAAAAAGCCAAAAAAAAAAAAAAAAAAAACAGGCCATTATTAATGAACCTAAACCAGTCCAATTAGTACATGATCATATGAAAATATTTTGGAAGTATCACAGTATCACACTATTATACATTATTATTATTATTATTATTATTAGGGTTAAGTACTTTTTTCGTCCCTAAAGTCTGGACAAAAATCAAATTCGTTCTCGACCGTCTTTTTTATTAAAATCATCCTCAACGTTATTAAACGTTATAAAATCATCATTTTTTAAAATTTTAAACTAAAATACCATTCATCATCATCTTTCTCCTTTATCCTCCTCACTCTTCAGTCTTCACGAAAATCTTTAACAATAACAATACCAACTATTTTTTTTAATTTCAGAAAAAATCAAACAAAACTACACAAAATTAACAACAACAACATATTCAGATTCAAAAATCCATCAACAACAACACTATATTCAAATTTAAGATAGAAAATTCAAAAATTCAAAAATCCAATCCTTCAAACTCAAAAGAGAACGCAGAAAAAAGAGAAGAGAGGAGAGAAAAAAAAGAACAAGTCTTCTCTTTTTCATCTCCTTCTTTCCAGAGGTTCCAGATCCACAAGCCACATGAACCCCAAACCCTCTCTATCCCAAGAAACCCTCTTCAAGCAGGGAACATAAACACAACCCTCGATCTCTCTCACTGAACAGCGATCATGAAGGAAAGCATTCGCTAGTCCTCGCCGGAACCTCCACCGTGACTCGTGACTCGCGACCAAAACAACGACGAAGACGACAGACAGCTGCGGCAACTTGTGACTACTCACCGGCGAAAGCTTCCTCCCCTCCCTTCCGTTTCCAATTCCACTTCGGTTCAGTTCTTGCGGACAGATCCGAACCGTTATAACTTCTCCGGGTCAGGTTTTCGCTTCGAGCTGAGACTCCACAAGAGCTTTACACTGCGGTGATTGGCGCCGATGACTCAACATGTTCCTTTTCTTTCTTCTTCGTCTCTGTTTCTCTCTTCTTTTGTTCTGCGTCTTTTGGTTTTTTCTTTCTGTTTTAGGTGGGAGGGTAGAGGGTAAGGGGTGGGGTGTTTTTTTTTAATATTTTTATTTTTGTTTAAGGGTAAAATTGTTCGAAAAATATTGTTTATGGACAAAATGATGATTTTATAATGTTTTGTAACGTTAAGGATGATTTTAATAACAAAAAAAGGTCGGGATAAATTTGATTTTTAGCCCAAACTTTAGGGACGAAAAAAATATTTAACCATTATTATTATTATTATTATTATTATTATTATTATTAAAATATCGTTTTTATCCCTGTGTTTGGAATAGTGTCCCTAACGTTTAAATCGTTTTATTTGTATCCCTAACATTTGTAAAAGTGATTTAATGTTATCATGCAGTCAATTACATATTATTAGCTTTAGTGAGAGTTCTGAAGAATTTCTTCTTGAAGTTAGAATACAAATATCTGAAACAGAATCAATGATCCATTTCGGATAATAACTCATCAACAGTTGAAACTAATCTTACAATATTCACATAATTCACTCTTTTATAAATATAATTAAATTTGAACACAGATAGTAAAATTAAAAAATACAATCTAATTTGTTAATATAACGTTGGGGACAAAAATAATATTTTATTATTATTATAATAATAATAATAAAACACGGTCTCATGTATGCTTCTGAGCTGGGTTTGAGTTTGATCTCCTGTCATGTTAAATAAATGAAATAGTGTTGTGTACTTGTGTATGTAAATGCCATTTGGCCTAACAACATTCTTTGCTACAAATTTGTATAGTCTTTGTATTTGTATAGTTGCATCTGATATGCTTACATTTGTATGCAATTATTGGAAAACAATAATACTGTTGGACTTTATTTCATTTTCTTGTGTCATATTATCACTTTGGGATATTTCATTTTCTATTCGTTTTTTCAACGTTTTTAGTTGTTTTGGACACTTACATGTTATAACAAAATAACATGCTCTGTGGGACCCTATTTGTCAGTTAGGGGGGGGGGGGTTACGGGTTTACGCTCTCGTGAATATCTCAAACAAAATGTTTAACCGTGAATATATGAGTTGGACCCTCTCATATGCTGCCACGTGGCTTCATATTGAAAGTATATAAATGGAACACTCTCGAGCTAAATATACAGAGGAATAAACTATCTTTTTTTTTAATTTGGAATAAATTTTATTTGTATTTTTAATATTTTAAATTATTTTATTTGTATTTTTTATATTTATAAAAGTGATTTAATATTATTCTGTTGTCAATTATATATCATGTATTTTAGTTGAGATTTTAAATTTTTTTTTTTAAATTAGAATACAAATATTTGGGATAGAACTAATGATTCATATCGGATAATAGTTCTTTAAAAATTGAAATTAATCTCTGTAATATTTACATAATTCACTTTTTTATGGGCATAATTAAACCTGAACATAAATAGTAAGTACAATATTAAAATCGAATCCATTTAAGTGAGATCAAATTAAAAATAAATATTTTAAAGTGAGAATAATTAAAAAATACAATGTGATCTATTAATATAATAACAATAGAATAATATTAAATCACTTTTATAAATATTAAAAATATAAATAGGACAAAAACAATACTTTATTTTATACCGTTTTTTTTTTCCTTATTATATTTATTTCCCATACATGTACATTTTATAGGTAAATAAATTCATATTTTACTTATTATCATCAAGTGCGAATATATGTTAATCAAATTCATATCTTATTATCAGTGAACAACTGTCAACACGTAGAAAGAAAAAAAAAACAATATATATTATTGGACCACCAGTGATGGATGTTGAAATTAAAAAGTTTAAAGATTCAACTTGAGTAGTATCCGAGTTTTAGAGCTTGGATTTATCTAATAATTGGTCCATTTCATGTGTATCAAAAACACTTCACTTCTCTTATTAGTCGCTCTTGTCTGTGTGTTTCCGAAAGCAAGAATATAATTTTGTTATGCAATTCATTAAGGAAAAAAATCCAAGGAGTAACATTTTTTAAATATATATAAATCCGAGATATCTTACAGATTTGAAAGTAATAAATATCTAAGAAGTTAAGCTGAAGTGGAGGTTGTATTAAAAATTAGAAAAAAAAATTTTAAAAATGGATAAAATACAAAAAGACTTCTTGATTTGATGATAATTATATTATCGTGTTTTTACTTTATCAAACTCTTTACTTTAGAAGAGTCTAACCTTAAAGTTTTGAGAGTAAAAAAATAATTCTGTACTTCTTGTTAAGTTAGTATTTTAGATTTTTTGTCCCACGTAGGTGGTTCTGTCACTAGAATAATGCCACAATGATGGAGATAAGATTTGTCTTAACATAAGAAGATATTGTTCTGACATAAGATAAGATAAAAATAAAAGCAATGATATTATTATATAGATATTAATGCGCAAAAAAATCTCTAAAATGTTATGAATTATTAATTAATTTATTCTTAATATAGATTGGGACATCTCAAATAAATTTGGTCTCCTAAAATACAAAAATATATATAATAAAAAAATTTTATATGCACACAAAAATTAACTATTATGTATTGCATATAAATATATATTTTTAATTTAATTTTAATATATATTTTTAACTAATTAATGTATCATTTAATTGGTTTTTTATAATGTGATTATTTCTGATACCTGTATTTTAATTTATGATGTTACAAAATAATAAATTTTTTTTAAAAGAAAATAATATTGGTACAATTTGGTACGGGCCAAGGGAAACCATGTGCCAAACTTCTTTATTATCATTAAATATGGATTTTCTAATTCCAGACAATTTAAGTAGATTTGTCCTCATCAAATAATTACTACATTAAAGTAATGCATATGTTGTTCATAAAACAACACACATAATAAAACATTACTCGTTATTTAGCATTGTTTCTTTTCTTTTTGTGATACAGCTTAACGTTTATGGCCAAATACGGTTATTCTCAGAGTGAATATCCTATTCGACCTCTTGCAATTATTTCGAAAGGACAATGAAATTTAAAAAAAAAAATCTAATTTAATCTCTGATTTTTTTTAAATTGATTAGTCTCTGTGCCAAAAAAATAACATTGACTTTTTTTTAGCACAAAAACTTCATTATCCTTTTGAAATAATTGTCAAGAGTCAGATTGAATTTTTTTTGTCAATGACTTCATTGTCTTTCGAAGTAATTCTCATGAGCTATTTTAAATTTTTCTCTTATTCTAATGAGATCCACATTATCAAAGGTACAAAATATCTTAATCAAATTTCCAACAGAGTCATTAATCTAATTTGTTAGGTTGACTTAACTCATTTTCAGTTTTTCACAAAATAGTAATATCATTAAATTTTTATGGAGGGAGCTAAACCTGCTCTACCTAATTGCACTGAAAGGTACATAAATCTGAAAATTAGTGGTGGCAGTAGTCCGTACTATTATGTATGGCAGAAAAGTGGCTCATTTATTTATGATTTGAATGTCACTAAATAAGTTTGGTGAATCATTAATTATGATCCATCCAGCCTAGTTTGACTTTCAATAAATTATATGGCTTTCAAGTTTCACCATTCCCACCAAGTTTGACCTTTCATTAAGGTAACATGGATTGCACGTTCTTATTTTATTAATTAACAAAGGAATAACATGGTGGAGTCGCACTGTTTTGTTTAAGAAACTTAGAATTATTGCACAAAGGTGAAGGTGAAAGAATGAGTTAATACTTGAATTTATATTTGTATATTAATTTAGTTTTCAAAATTTCGATTTATTTAACTTATTCTCTAATTTAGTATTTGTGACTTACTTTGGTTAATCTTTAGTCTTATTTTTGTCACATCATTGTTAGTGTCATGTTGAGATAAATTAATAACTAATTGACTATCATATTATGTTTTTTAACTGTTATTTGATACAACAATTAAAATTAGAAAAATATTACAAAATTATTAAAATTTATTATTTTTTGGCCATTATTTTTTAGTTATTAACCTAATTTTTTTAGTTTAGTAATCTAACAATATATTTTATCTCATACTTTTAAACATCGATAGTTAATTTATAACAAAAAATAATAAATTATAACAGTCCTATAGCAAAACTCATATATAATTAACTTAATTTGAATTTAAAAATTTAATCAAATCTATTAAATTATTTAACGATTTTTTATTATTAATTTCACATAAAATTAACTGTACCTACATTTTTACTTAATTAAAAAAAAAACTTTTAAAACTATAACTTTTGAAACACGAAATAACTTCAAAGATTAATTTAAATGTTAATTTCCGAAAAAACCAAATCATAATCGGTTGGATTTTTTAATTTAATATTAAAAAATGAATAGAGTCTTAAACTAATGTTTTAAAAAATGAGATTTTATTGTAGGAGCGTTGTTCTGTGTAAGTACAATACGCAAAATACGTACTACAATGATAATAGGCCGTCTGTATATTATCTTTATAAATTAAAAAAAAATTAATATGACAATTCGTCTTTTTTAAATTTTACAGTTCTCAAAATGTTGTAAAACATCATAATTTCCAATATTAAAAAATTACACTAATTTTTATCCGGTATCTAAAAAAATGAATCTAATCTGATATCCAAAAACAACAAAGAAAGGAAGCTACTTTGTGGGAAACGAATTTTTCAAGTTTCAAGTTGGAGATGGCAAGTATCTTGGAAACAGGCATGGTTGTGATGAGACCTGAAATGTGTCACATCGTGCGTGCGTACGTGGCTACTGGCCACCACCATGCATGGACCATGGTAGTGGCACCATCGTAATCAATACCAAATTCAAGGCTACTTTTTCAAGTAGCCAGCTAGAGTTGTTAAGTTGAATGAAATCTAAATTTTATTAAAAAAATTTTAAGATGTATCTAAAAGTAATTTTAATTATTAGTTTTAATTAATATATATTATATATATTTTTTAAAATTAACAGTTAAAATAATTAAAACACTAGTATTTTAGATACACTTTAAACCATTCTTTAGTACCGCTAGTAGTTCCAATGGTCATGTGGCTTTAACTGTTTACAAATGATTGGAATTTCGAATTTCCACCTATTTTAGCCCTCCTTTCCTAGGCCACGTAGCACTAACCGTTGCCCACTTTTATTTTTTCCATAGATTAGAAACTTCCTTATCTAGGTCAAAAAAATGTCATATGCACAAGCTTATGTGAAAGTACAAATTTTGCTTACATAACAATTCATTATTGAATACTACTACTAAAAATTAATCAATTGAAAAATAATATACTTACTATCTTGAACAAATTTTACGTTGTTATTATTATATAAATAATTTAATAAATAAAATAATGAAAAAATGTCCACTAATACTAGTCATGGAAAAGAATAATGAAAACAATTTTTTCTTGTAAAATCATAATTCAATAATATTCTAATTATTATTCATCTTTAGACCTACGTAAATGAATTATTTCACCCAATTCAATGAATCTCCCCTTTATTCTGTTTATGCCCCCACCATTTTTGCTTTATAATGCTATGTATACATTTTCTAAAAGTTGGTTTGCTAGCCAATAGTTATTTTTTCTTTTAAGAAAAGTATTTTGGGTTTAATTTGTATAATTGCTAGCAGTGTAAAGAAAAAAAAAAAAAACTTTAAAAAGTATTTAATCATGTGAAAATAATATTGTAGAAAAATATCCACTTAGTATTTTATTATCGTAGAGATCTTACAATACAAATGTCTAAAGCAAAATTATTGTATACAGCAATTAATTCTTTTAGTGCGTGTGTGTATATATATATATAGTAGGGAGGACCAAATTCCATGATTAGAAAGAAGTGAAAATTTTGATTAGAAAAGACAGGTGACTACACTACTTAATTTCCATTTCTTGAATATTTATTGAAAGTTTGACACGAAGAAGCCTTAGTGCTTGTTTGGGTGTCATTATTTCGATAAAATTTTTTTTTTAATAAAAAATATCTTTTTTTTTTACTTTTTAGTGTGTTTAGCAAATTTTTAGTAGTAAAAATAAAAATACAAAAAATAAAAAAATATCTTTTTTAAGAAATTGTAATTTATATTTTTTTTAAAAGATCTTTTTCTCTTAAAAAAAATATTTTTTATGTAATAAATAAACAAAAAAATATTTTTATATTATTATATCCAAACATAATTGATAAATAAAAAGATCTTTTTGCATAAAATACCTAAACATCAAATTACTTTTACTTTTTCATAAGATCTTTTAAAAAAAGATAACTTAAACAAAAATATTTTTTTAAAAACTCACCCAATCAAATTCTTAGAGATGGAACTGATTTCAATTTATGAAAGATATGAAAGATGCTCTTACAAACAGAATAAAACAAAAATGGTGTGTGAACTTGTGGAATAAAATTTATATACGCGTCATAATAATCATATTATTTGTCCTACTCTATCTAATCCTTTTACACATGACCCGCGTGCTTCTAATGTTATATATCAATCTTAATCTTAATTCTTAAACTCCATCCAAATCAAAAGTGCCATATAACAACAAACAAGGACAATTTCTAGGAATTTTCTAAATAATAATGCTTCTTTTTCAATATCCAATGTAGTTACTAACTTAGTAGATAAGAAACTAGGGTGGTGTTGTGTGCTGTTTCACATTTGGTGCGGGCATTTTCCACGGCCTCAAAGCAATAAGAAATTCATGTTAATTAGCACTTGAGACATGAGAGTAGTCAATTTGTCATCATGGCTTCCACTTCTTGTTCACATCACATCCTAGTTTTTTGTTTCTCTTATTTTTATTTATTTATTAATTATATTATGTGTATACAAAAAATAATTAAATTATTAAATTAATTATTTGTCTAAAATATATATTAAAATACAATATATAAATAAAAACATATGATAAAGTATTATTTTAATTTTTAACGTTGTCTTATTTTTTTTCTTAAAAAAATTCAAATGAGTTTAATATTATCCTATGCTACAAGATTTTTATTTATTCGTGCCAGTTTTTTTTTTTTTTTTTTTATTTGTGGAGATTTTAAACCCCACATAAAGGATTGTGGCGTTTCAAAAATCTCTAAATTTGAGGTGCCACGAGCTCTTTTGTGGCGATTTTTCACAATCCCCACAATATTATTTAGTGGCAGTTTTCTATCTCTTTTGTGGGGAGTTCTGTGCTAGCATTTTGTAACAGTTCTTGATTAATGTTTGTGGCGGTTCAAAATCTCCACAAAAGAAATTTTCCATTTAAAAAGAACCCCCATAATATTTGGTTAATTTTGTTAATAGATCTCTAACGGCAGGATAATATTGAACAAATTTTAAAACATTAGAAACTTAAATAGGATAATTTAAACATTAGAGACAACTTTGAGACTTACTATAAACGTTAGAAAAAAACAATATTTTATTCAATTAATAATTAATTTTTAATATATAGTGACATTTTTTAGTTTATTTGTTTGTTGATATTGGTTTTTCTTTTAGGAAGATTTTCACATATACCAGTCAGTTTCCAGTCAGCTTTACTGACATTTTGCTATGCCATGTACTTTTAAGTTGCAAGTGTGACTTTTGTCTTGTAGTGTGAATTTAAATGACTAAAAAAACCTCAAACCCATTAGGAAAAAGCCGAAAAAATCCAGTAGCAGTAGGCCAGTAGCGGCTTTCACAGCTTGGCGCAGTGCAACCCATATGCAATATAACACAGCTGAAAATGTTGAGAGCCACAGATGATGGGCTGTTCCTTAAGAGGGCCTACCTCATTTTCTGTCTTATGGACTCATTGTTTTTTTTTTGGGAGACTAGTGTAAGAGGTAAGAAGTGTCCTCGATAAAAGACCAAAGCAAGCAAAAATTACATTTTGAAATGGGGCCTTGATATTGCCGGAGGAAAAATCCAGGTGGACCGTCTGGTTTTGATGAAAACCGGAGAACCGGTGGCTTTTTATCACCTGGCCGGTTCAAAAATATTTTTTGTTTTGTTTGTTTGCAAAAACGGCGTTGTTTTGGATTTTAAAAAAAATATTATTTTTATTATGTCTCTTAATTATTTCATACGCTATTAATGTTTTTTTATTATTACTCTCTATATACATATCTACTATTAGATTTTTTACTTAGATTATCAAAATTTAATGTTAATAATTCTTAAATACAATATTAAAATATAGAGAAATTCTCCACATACAAGCATTTTTTTATACAAGTCTTTACAAGTTATTATATTAACGCGCTTGAACTGTTACTGCACGTTCTTCTTCCTCTTCCTCTTCTTCTTCTTTTCTTTCGTTTCTTGCTTTCTCTTTCTCCTTCTTCAACCGTTACTGCACAATTTCACTGCACCGTCTTCTTCTTCTTGCTGCACATTCTTCTTCCTCTTCCTCCTCTTCTTCTTCTTCTTTTCTTTCGTTTTTTGCCTTCTCTTTCTCCTTCTTCATTTACGTGCTTTTCTCTTTGTTTTCTTTTTTCGTTATTCTTGATTTCCATTATTTTTTGATATCAAGCTCTGAAATCGTTTTTGAAGAAGAAGAAGCAGCAGAAGATGAGGAGGAGAAAGAGAAAGAGTTCTGAATTATGCATAAGGTGTCCTTTGGGTGTATTTCTGTAATCGTTTGGGTGTATTTCTGTAATCGTTTTGGTGTATTTCTGAAGTTCCATTATTTTCAAAACGATTTCAAAGCTTGATTTCAAAAACCATGAAAATCGAAAAAAAAAGAAGCAAAAATACCAGTAATAAACGCAAGTAAAACAACTAATGAAAAGGCAAAGAGAATAACGAAGAAATATCGTTTGGGTGTATTTCTGTAATCGTTTGGGTGTATTTCTGACGTTCCATTATCTTCAAAACGATTTCAAAGCTTGATTTCAGAAACCATGAAAATCGAAAAAAAAGGAAGCAAGAATACCAGTAATAAACGCAAGTAAAACAATTAATGAAAAGGCAAAGAGAATAACGAAGAAATACATGGAGGAAGAGGAAGAGGAAGAAGAAGAAGAGGAAGAGGAAGAGGAAGAGGAAGAGGAAGAGGAGTCGTTCATAATCCACGGTGAGTGAAGAAGAAGAAGAAGAGGAAGAGGAAGAGGAAGAGGAAGAGGAAGAGGAAGAGAAGTCGTTCATAATCCACTGTGAGTGTAGCGCTTTGGAAACTGAATAACGCATTAAAAGACCCTAATGTGTAGCAACTTGTAAAACTTGTAAGTAAAAAAGACTTGTATGTGTAGCAAGCCTCTAAAATATATTATTTTTTACTAGTATAAACAAAAATGCACTATTCTAAGTTTTCAATTAATTAACAATTACAAATTTAACTTGCAATTTAACATAATGTAAGAATCTTATAGTTTATTATTTTATTATATTATCTTTATACCACAAAAAAAAATAATTTTATATCTTATGACATCTTTAACATTATATGTCAATCTAATATATGTTAATTTATATGTTTATCAAATTATCAAGTTATTAAAAAATTAATTAATAAATATTCTTATCTTACTACATCTTTAATATTCTATGTCAATCCAATAATCAGTTAAAAAAATATTACTAACTAACATAGAATTGATTAGAAATTAAACAAAGAATTAGCAAAATATTTATGAGAATTTTTTCATTCTACTATTAGTAGGTGCAAATAATTTTGTGTCTTGCCAATCAAATGATCAATACCATATACCAAACAAATAACATTAAATTAATGATTTTTTAAATTATAATCTTTTTATTTTAATTTAATTATAAACAAATTTGCATGTACTTAACTGTCAATATTCTACAAAAACAAAAGAATAACATTCATAAAAAATTATTTATTAACACTGATTACACACTTCTTTGCATCCTAATTATTCTTTTCCTCCTCTCATACATGGGGCCGACAACTAACTTTTGTCATAGTCACTATCTAGTTTAAGAAATCACAAAAATTCATTCAAATAGTTGTGGCATATAAATTTGTGAAGACAAGTAAGAAAAATTGAACAATAGTTAAAAATAATGAAAACGTAGGATTATTGGACTAAAGAATTCAAGAAGAGGTTAAAGGTTTCTATAAGGGTTAAGCGTAATTTTTGTCTCTAAGATATAGGACGAAAAAAATTTTTATTCCTAACATTTTTTTGCATACAAAATCAAACAATCACCATCTCTCTCAACTCTGAAAAACAACAACAAAAAAAGAAACTTTTAATACCATTTTCTCTCAGCATTCTTATGTCCCTTTTCCATTTTTCGTCTCTATTCAAAATAAGAAGAAACAGAAGCAGAACAACAATAAAATCAAAATAAAATCATAGTCAACAACAATAGCATCAGAATCAATGTAATTAATAAAATCAACAATGTAATTAACTAAAGAAATAAAAGCAGAAGAATCAACAATGTAATTAACAAATCAAAAGTACAATTAGAACCCTAGGGAGAAACAGCGGTGACTGACAAGGAACAACGGCATCAGCATCGTTTTCAAATTCCATCAATGCCTTTCTCAAAGCAGCGGCGCGGACGCGAAGCAGTGGAGAGGAGCAGAGCAGCGGCGACATACGAGGAGGAGCACAACGACGCGACGAACTAGCGAGGAGGAGGAGTAGCAAAACGGCGACGCTGCGAGCTAGCGAGGAGGAGCATAACTGCAATGCAGCCAGTGGCGGAGTTTGAAATAAAATTTTGAAAGGGCAAAAAATTTAACATAAAAATTTTAATAATAGTATTTATATTAAAATAAAAATTATAAATATAATTATTTTTATAATAAATAAATAATTCTACAAATAAAAAATATAAAATAGTTTATAATGGTATTCTTCGAGTTTTTAGTGACTTGAAATCTTCAATAATTGAATCAGAACTAAACTTTTCAGCAGTTTCTTTTTGAATATAAATAACCAAACTATCCGCAAGAAAGTTGTCCTCCATGTTGTTTCTTAACCTTGTCTTCATTATTTTCATTGCTGAAAATGATCGCTTTGTAGTAGCAGAAACTGAAAGAGTTAATATCAGACGAATCAATCTATCAATCAAGTAATACACTATACTTTTAACTTTTTTTATTTCTGCTGAACATCTACACAGTTTATGAATAGTTGACAAATTCTTCATTTCTGGATGCTCCCTCGCCGATCTGCTGGTGTCGACATCCGTTCTCTCCATCACAGGCGGCATCGCCACCTTCCCTACCCCCTTCTTCCCCTCCCTCGCTCCCATTATCTTTCTCCCTTTTGTCATTCTCTTTCTATTTTTTTCTTTTTATTTTATTTTATATTTTTTTTACTTAGGGATATTTTGATCAGAAATTATAATATTTAAGTAAAAATGATGATTTAAACAAAGTTACATTTTATGGATAATTTTGTATGTAACAAAAATTGGAGATGAAAAATATTTTCAACCTATATCTTTGAAACTAAAATCGTACTTAACTCTTTCTATAACTATTACTGAAAATATACATAAAAACGAGATAGGAGAATATAAATTGCTATTATTATATACGGGATAACCTATTTAACTTAAGGATAACATTGTTATTATGTACAAAAATATCAATATAAATTTACTGATATTATTTACAAACTAGTTATTTATAAATGTTATAGCTATTAATTTATTTTTTCAATTCTATTTGATTCGAAGCAAATTTATAAATTCATATTCAAAATACTCTTGATGTTCATGTAATACTTAGTTGTTTAAAATAAATGATTAAATTAGAACCGTTGTTAATAATAATAATAATAATAATAATAATAATAATAATAATAATAATAATAATAATAATTTTTAACAACTATACCAGAAAAATTTTTATATTTAAATCCTAAACCATAAATTTTTAAACCTAAACTCTAAACATAAACTAATAATCAAGGTTCTGAAAATCAGACCAAATCGGTCAATTTGACCGAATTAGTTGAAAATCGATCATTTGACTAATTCAGTTGATCCACAAAATTAATCTATAAAAAATTGGTCAAATCGACGGTTAAATGATAAACTGGCCAAACCGGTCGAATTTGTAACTTGCATCAAAAGCTGCGTCTTTAAAACTTTGAATTTTGAATTTTATTAATTTTGAAGTCATTAAATTTAAATATTTAAAATTTTATAGTGACTTTTTAATAATTTTATTTTATATTTATTTAAATTGGTTTAATTACGGTTCGATTTCAATTGAACTATTAAACTATTAAACTAATCATTTGACTGGTTTAATGACCGATCCAATTCTTGCAACCTTGCTAATAATACTTAACTCTCAAATATAAATTCTAAACCCTAATAATTTAAACTATAAATCATAATCTCTAACTCTAAAATCCTAAACCATAAATTTTTAATCCTAAACACTTAACCCTCAAATAATATTAAATCTTAACTAATTAATTTTCAATCTTAAATCCTAAACCCTACCTCCTAAATTGTACTCTAAATCCTAACAATAAATTTTACGACAAAAACTCTCCAAAAAAAAATCCCAAACCATATAGTATAAATCCTAAATCTAAAACCATCACCTCTTAACCTTAATCACATTACTACATGTCTTTTCATTAATTTTACGATGCCAATGTCAGGATTAACCCAAAAAATTAATTACAACACACTTACTTACATTCTTAATAACTGAAAATAGATCTTTTCAATTTTTTTTAACAATTGAAGGAATAAACTGTAATCACTTACCATTAATTTTATAAGTGAGACCAAAAATAAATATAAAAAAATAATAAAAAATTAAAAATCATATTATATACTCTTAATTTTTTTAACAATTAAAAAAATCCATTCTCTTAATAACTCCACTCTAGTATTATATGACGTGCTTATATATATTCCTGCACAGTTAACAAGTTCATTCCATACAGTAAGTATCTCTAAGTATTTCATACCCACATGAACCATTTGGTTCTAAACCGACCACAATTATCCAACTCCATTCATTATTAAATCAATCAAATTTTGATTCTATTTATAACAAAACTTTAATTCTATCACAAAATGTTAACCATAACTCATCATACTAATCACTCACACTCTAAATCAGACTAAAATTTAGTTTAGTAAAATTTTTATTTTTAAAAGATGACTTTTAAAAGTTAAAATATTTATGTTTAGTAAATTAAATTAAAAACGACTTTCAATAAGTACAAGACAACAACAATTATATTTAATAAAATAATTTAAAAATTTAAAAATATTATAATAAACATAGATATATGAGTTAAATTTAAAATTAATTAATGTATCAAATTATATTAGATTTTATAGTTTTAATAAGCTCCTCCTTAAATATTTTTAAAAATATCTTTAGATTTTAAAAGTTACAAGTATAAGCACATATTTTTTTTTTTATTTATCAAATATAAAACGAGATATTTACATTTTTATTAAAAAAGTTTTATCAAACTAAGTCTAAAAATACTTTAGCATAATTAAAGTAATTTCAAATTTTTACCGAAATCCACCCCATCAAAAAATTACAATTTTTTTATGTTTGGAATTTAAATGGAAATTTTTGAAACCTAAAGATAAGCTGATAACCAACTATTTTTCAACCAATACTATGCACTCAAAATTTTAAAATTTTTATTTTTTTTCCAAAAATAGCAGGTTATATTTCATTAATTATTAAAAAATGAAATACAAAGATGTCCAAAAGGAGGACAACATAATAAAAAGTGGGGATTTCCCAAAAACACTACAGGTATTCATCCAACGGTGTGTGATCGAAAAACGAAGAAAAATCTTAAAGAAGAAAGAATGATAAATCAAATTGAATGCAACTAAGAGCTTGCCTCATGGAGATGACGACCTAAACTGGGAGTTCTTTAGATTTCACGGAGCAACTTTACAGAGCTTGCTAGAATGGCAGACGGCATATAAGTAGAACCTTCAAAAATCAACTAGTTGCGAGCTTTCCAGCAGTTCCAGCAAATGTTGGCAAGCAATTGAGGATTACGATCAGCAGTCTTCAACGGGTTAAGTATCTCTGTTGATGCAGTCCACCATGTCCAAAAGTCACGAAGATAACTCTGAGACCATACGTTTTTTTATTCTAAAGCAATCGATCAAACAATGAGTGATTGTTTCCGTTACTTCATGACAGCAGGGGCATATTGGTGATATAGATGGGATGCGGTGATGAATCTGAGCAAGCATCGGAAGTCAGCTATAGAGAGCTTTTCAGATAAATAGCTTAATTTTGTGAGGCGAGTTCAACTTCCATAGATCAATCTACGGCTTTTTTTACTGCATATAATTAGGGCAAAGCTCCAAAAGCTGTATCATATTGCTTGAATTTGTTCAAATCCCATTGCAATTTGTCTCTACTCTACTAAATTTTAACTGACAAAATTCTGTTTGTAGGGAAAATAATTCTTGAATTAAATTTTTTACTTTAACACCAATCCATCATATTTTCTAATTCACATACCCACAAAATCCAACAAAAATGTATAGCCCAATCTTTGGATCGGCTACAACTATCAGCTAACGGCTCTGCTTTAGCATTGACTAACCAAAATGACAATATCCAATGCAAAGACACACAACATGCCATTAAATTGATCTGCTAAGGTTCTGGGTTCCACCGGTTAAAGGAGCAGCCTGCACCATCTCTATTAGAGTCTACGTCAACAACTTAGCACAAAATCTATAACGTTCAAATTTTTTAATGTATATATAAATGGTTCTGCATATTGACATAACGTTATGCCAGTAAGGTAGTCTGTCATACGTGAAAATTTTCCTTTCTTTTATAATCCATGGTTTTCCGCCGATAGCTCACATTATTGTTAATTTATAGTGTTCATCTTAATTATTAGAGTAAAAAAACTTACGATCATACACATTTAAAGTAATTTTTGGTGCTTGTTTGGTGATCTTTTGCATATATTACTATTTATTTTAAGATAGGAATTTTGACAGGGCATTTCCTTTTCATATGCAACCTTCCAGGAAAGTTCAATACCGAATAATTATTTCCTTAGGGTATAAGATTCATTTTTTCTAGAAGAAGAATCAAAGAGGTCAAATTCCATATGAATAACTGCATGCATGAAATAATGTTTAGGTTACCTCAAGAGTTATTGAAGCAATGGTTCACGATCCTTGACACTTTTCCTATTGAAAGGAGACTCATATTTAGGGATAGCAATTTTTTTCGGTGGAGCGAATATCTGTGAAGATTTATTTGCTGAAAAATAATTTTTTTTTTTTTTACAGATAATGGATACGAATACCTGTGTAATAAATGGAATAAAAGCAACAGAATAAAGGTACTTGCAAAGTAGGTATTCGTTTAATATTCATAAATATAAAATTACAAAATAACCCCATATATATATATATATATATATATATATTATGTTGAAATTTAAGTCTAATTCACACCGTCACTTCTTTCTCTTATTTTCTCACAGGAGTTCATTTTTCTCTCACTCACAATCTTACCACCTCTTTCAATCCTTCTTCTTTCTCAGTGTATCGCTGACATCCTTCCTCTCAATCCCTCACGTCGTCGTCTCTTACCTTCTTTCGTTACTACTGTCGCTCACTTTCTTCCTCTCATTGCATTGTTCGCTGCTCACAGCTTCATCACCTCCTCCGCCTCTCCGCGACGACGCCTCAGATCTATAACATCAACGACAACTCTGCTCCGCCAACGCTTCTGCTCCATGATGCCTCTGCGTCGCCTCTGTTCCGTGATGGTGCCTCAGATCTGCGACGTAGACGACAACTTTTCTCCAGCGTTGCCTCTGTTTAGCAAAGATGACGACTCTCTGCTCCGTAGCTGGTTTCTATTAATTGATGAAATTGGGTTTAATATATATTTTGATTTTTAATTGATGAAATTGTTGTGAAATTGGATTTAGGGTTTGAATTATGGGTTTAGATTTAGAGTTTGATTCTGTTAATTAATAAATTTAAGTTCAGAGTTAGATTCTATTGCTGTGAAACTTGATTTAGGGTTTGGATTTGTGAGATTGGGAAATTGAATTACAATACTGAGTTTGTTGTGAACTGTTTGTGAAATTATTACTTATTTAATTTATTTTTCCCTTCAAACCCGTGGATATCCGAATACCCGGCAGAGACGGAGAGTATTTTTGGAGGCGGGGGGAGTGTCCGAGCCCCATGGGAACCAATTGCCATCCCTACTTATATTACTAAATTGGAAGAAAATAAAAAACATACACAAACAACCCTATTTCACATAAATATTAATCCCTAGTGTCATTACAAATACATTTGGTCTCCATTCAATGATCAACAGCAAAAACTGCAACGAAAACCTTCAAATCCAAAACTAACTACTAGCTAGGAGGAGAAATACCATAGTCAATAGAAAGAGAGAAATCATACTTACGCTAACTTTGTGATTATTGGCAAACTAACTCTTCTAGACACTTCCTTCAAACAACTTGCACTCGCTTGCTCTTTTCTATCCAAGAACAGTCTTTGTCGTTTCCGATTCTAAGTTAGGGCATGAAGCACTCAAATTTAATTCTGAAACGTTGTAATGTTTTGAGTGATTAGGGACAAATGAACATATGAAATATTTTGTGCAAAACCAAAATAGAAAAATGCAAAAAGGAGTATCTTCGTCATTTAGAAAACTATTTTATTGGAAAAGACGATTTTAATACAAAATGAAACGTTAGAGATAATTTCGAATATAAAATAAGGTTAAGAACGAATTTGATTTTGACCTTAAATATTAGGGATCAAAACAGTACTTATCTTAATTTAAGCAAAAAATAGTACTCGCTTACCTTATAAATTTCATCAATCATAAAAAAAGCAATGTTATACATCCAAGTCTTTTTATAAATCAAGTCGAACTAAGTTAAATAATAAAACTTGGAATAATGCTAGTCATAATTAATTATTTTTTATGTTAGACCAATTTAATTAGGTTTGACTAACAAAAATATTTGAATGTATGGGTAGCATTATTTAAAAAAATAAAAATATTAATGTTAATTAAAGAGTAATACTCCAAATAGGTCCCCAAGGAACTTATGATCGGACAGATTTGTCCCCAACAAAATTTAACTAAAATTTTGATCCTGACGTTTTAGTTATACACCAGATACGTTTCTATGGCAGTTTGACCCGGTCAGAACGTCCTACGTGGAGGTTAAATGGTTGACGTGTTAGGTTAACTGCAGCGTGTCACCTCCAGGACAATTTGGTCTCCATTCAAGCTGGACAAAATGATGTCGTATTGGATCATGAGGCGAACAACGTTGTTTCGTGGAGGAAAAATTTGTCCCACTATGGAAGGCAGAGTTACAAAACGACAACGTTTTAAATGGGAGACATATCTGCCTGTTCGAGGGAACCTATCTTCCTGATGATTATGCTTCTATAGGACCTATCTGACCTATAATTAGTTACATTACCCTCAAATATATTCATTGTCTTTTTTTGGTTTCATTGAAAATACAAGTTGATGTATCTAGACCTGGTAGCTTGTAAAATTTTAATCATCCCTCTCATGACACTCAAATTGAAGATTTTCCTTCACATGTCACAAAAAAATGTCTCAGACAATTCCAAAATATGCTAATTTTGAATGACTTAATGTGTATGTTAAAATCTGTATAAAACATCCTCATAATAATTTTGTTAATTCCAGGCTCAGCAATCTTTTTGACGTCCAAAGCAAATAGTAATTAGGCTCAAGGCTCATAAGAGTGTTAGTGCTGAGACGTAAAAGCTTCAAACATTTTGTTGACTACTTGCACAAAATTATCTGATTTTGGTTTGTCAAAAAGTATCCCAACGGATGGGAGGAGTCATGTTTCAACTGTTGTTGCCGGCACTGCTGACTACTTGGACCCCAAGTAAGCATTTCAATTACTTTCAAGTAACATTAGGAGCCAACATTTTTAGTGTCGAAAAGAGAAAAGTTAGTTAATGTTAGTCTAAAACTAAGACAAAAATAAGAAAAAATTAGTTTTGACTTAAAATTTCTCATAATTTTACAAGAAAATAATATTAATCACAAAGTTTGGTGGAAATGCATAAAAATTTTTGTAGTTACTACCAATCAAGCAGATTAATAGAAAAGAGTGATGTTTATAGTTTTGGAGTTGTTCTTTTGGAGTTAATCACAAGTCCGGCAGCAATAAGAATGGTAGAAGAAGATGATGATGATAATGATGGGAAAACTCATCACTTAAGTCATTGGGTTAGTTCGAAGGTGGATAAAGGTAGGGTTGACAACGAGTAGAGTAGGGTAGGGTTTGGACTCTACCCTAATCCTACCCGTGGGTTGAAAACTTTTTTAAAACTCTATTCTACCCTACTCTACCCGCGGGTTGAGAATCTCTCAACTCTAACCCTACCCGCACCCCAAAGTTCTAAACTCTACCCTACCCGACCCTACCCGCAGAAAAATAAAATTTTTTCAAGCAAATAAAAATTCAACCATTCCAAATTGTATACATATTAATAACATAGAAAATAAAAAATTAAGTTCAAATTAAAATTAAAAACAATAAAATCTTAAAGAAATCCAATATAAAATTACAAATAATATGATCATTAACTAACTTAGTGGTTATTTCAAGTTTTTATAAGAGAAAAATTGTGAGTTCAACACTCACTTTTTCACTACATACATAACTTTTATATATATATTATATAATATATTAGGGGTGCGGGTAGGGTAGGGTAGGATATACCCGAAACCCGTACCCTACCCTACCCGCAGGCAAATTCGTACTTTATCCTACCCTACCCGCTGCAGGGTAGACAACCCTACCTAAACAGGTTAGTTCGGGTTGGATACCCGCGGATAGGGTATATATTGCCAGCCCTAGATAGAGGGGATATCCATGGCGTTGTTGACTCAAGGTTAGGAGAAGACTTTGACTGTAGCTCTGCCTGGAAAATTGTGGAAATAGCACTGACTTGTGTGTCTCAAAACTCTAATGAAAGGCCAATCATGAGTGAGGTGTTGATTGAACTAAAGAACGCTTTGGCCATGGTTAAGTCAAACAAACTATGGTGGTGGTGTCAACAATAATAATGGAGATTCATCGGTTGAACTGGTCTTTGTGAATGCAAATGAATCCACTCCTCTGGCCAGGTAAATTAAAACACACAATTACAAGTGGAAACTGATGTATCAGCAACAATAAGTTTTCTATTTTGGTTTTTGGGTTCACAAAAGGGGAGCCCCAATGCCCAAAAATAGGAAACTCAAAAAACTAACAATAAGTTAATTAGGGTACGTGTGTCTTGGACTCTTGGGAGTGGTGTGATTGAAGTTTCTCATGTCCCAGCTGAAGCCTTATCTCAGCTGATAATTTATATGTTTCTTAATATGTTGCATTCGGGTTTGAATTTTGGCAAATGCGCAAATATTAAAAAATAATTCTTTAATTTTGTGTGGGTGAATATGTAATATGAATGTGTTGTGATACTAAGATTGGAGGTGTCTACTCTATCTTAAAAAAAAAAAGTTTCTCATATCTTATTTCTTCTTCTTTCCTGCATGCTTGATACTTCTATATAAATTTGTGTATTATCTACTTTAGTTCTAAGTTACATTTGGTGGAGAGTTTATCAAGATTTTGCAAGATACGATGAATGAGCTATTACATATCTCGTATAGTCGTATAGATTAAGTTATAATAACTATAATTAATGATATTCGTATTTAAACAAACTAAGTCAAAATTGTTCGTGTTCATTCATGTAATACAAAATGTATTAGTCCATAATAAAAAAAATAATCATATTAGACACTAATATAAACTGATGAATTCTACTATACTCTCTCTAAAATAAAAAATAAATTATTCTTGTGACATAAATAGTGTTATTTATTTTTACCATCCCACCAAATACATCTCTTTTTCTCCAATTTTAAAACCTTAATTTCTTTCAAATCCAATTACCATTTCCAATCAATTAGGTTAAAATTTGGAATTTGTTCTTATGCTTTCAATCTCTAATTTCAACGAGCACATCTATCAAATTTTCAGCTCTCTTCTTCTTAAAACTTTTTTCCTAGTATTTTTTTTTTAAATTCACCCGGATCAATAATGGTACTCCTTCTCATTAACCAATCTCCATAGCCTTGTATAACTATATAACATAAACAAACCAAAATATTAGTTAATCGTAAATACAATGAGTCAATAATTACCATCTTAGGATTTTTATTATCTGAATAATAATTATAAGATAATTTAAGAACAATTAAAGATAAAAAAATACCTTGGTGCCCTCTACCAATTACCATTATTTTTAACTAATATATCATAAATTTCTATCATCCAACTCTCTCTTTCTTATAGTTTTCTTCCGATCATATTAGAGATAATGATCAGATTTGACGATTTCATTCGAACCTTAAAACTCTAGTTGAAAGACAATTTATCAATAATGACGGTATATATCACAAAGGGTAATTTACCCTTTAATTTATAGAGAACATGGTAGAATTCACCATATATATATATATAGAGCAATGCTAGGGGACCAACAACTTTTGTGATTGGTAGCCATCAAATAGCCATCAATAATGATTTAATGGTGTGAGATTTCATGACTCACCTTTTTCTCTGCTGGTTACATGCTGGCCAAAATTCAATAAAATTGCTGGTCCCTAGACTTTTCCATATATATATATATATATATATATATATATATATATTACTATTTATTTTTAATTTTTTTATGTTTATTAAACATAATTTTAACATACATTTATCTATTTTTAATTTTTTAAATAATAATTTTATAAATACTAATAAGTTAATTATAATAATATTTAATGATTTTATTAGTTTATATGATTTTATTAAAAATAAATATCTTTTTCTAAATTAGAATACATAATTTTTTATCCTAATAATAAATATATAAAAGAGTATTAAAAAAATATTGTATTTATAATTAATATACATCTTTTAATATAAAATTATATCAAATATTTTTTATCTTAAAATACATAATTTACCTAATTTTCTATTCTAATAATAAATATACAGAAGAGTACTTGAAGAGTACTATATCTATAATTAATTATAAAAATATAAAAATATTATTTATATAATATTTATATATATATTTAAACTATCTATTAATAGTAATCAATCCCTACCAAATATTGGAACTGTGGAAGGGGTGATAGTCAATAGTGTCTGGATAATATCATGGAGTGATTTACTCCATACAGCTAACAATATTGTTTTCATGCAAATACCGAATAAACCAACCAAAAGATTCCTTCTATGAGTGGGAGAGGGGTAGACAAAAATACAGATTTAAATATAATAGGCCGTAAGAAACTACGTAAATGCAGTCACATTAGCCATAATGATAAGTGTTATAATGTTGTTGCAAGTGTAATAAGGAACAAAACAAAAGGAATATAATGTTGCTCAAGTGTAATATGAAATCATAAATATATAGAAAGAATCCTCATTTCTATACCTAACTATGATTCTTGAATTTACCGTGTAAAATTAGCGATATGTATATTCAATAGCTAAAATCATTAATTTAAAAGAGTACGTACTCCTTGTACTCCACTCTTTCAAACTAATAATGAATAGTTAGTGATAATATTTAATATAATATTCATTTGATAATGTAATATATATTTCTAATACAAAAGATTAAATTAATCTAAGATTTTTATAAGTTATCATGATAAAAAATTCAGTTAAAATTATACAAATCATGTTTGCTATCTATTTCTTTCACAAAATCACCCATAATAATAACAATGGTATTGATAATATTGATGGTACTAGAGAACAAGATCTACATATTAATAATATATATTTTATTATTGTAAAGGTTTTTAACATGGATCTAAATATATATTAGACACAAAATAATAAATAGTTTGATTATCGTAGAATGACACTTTTCGTTCATAAAAATAAATAAATTAAACTGCACTTAAAATTTAAATCACTTCTTTCAAATCCAAGTTAAAACTATTTCAATGATTTGTGCTTCTATAGAAGAGATCTTAAAAATTGAATCTCCTCTTTTTAATTTATATTAGTGTATGTTCCCGTATATACAGAATAATACATAAAATTATATAAACAATTTTATTAAAAAATTAAATAAAATATATATATAGTAATTATTATTACAAATATTTTACAAAGTTATAATTAAAATTAAATTCTTAAGATTTTTAATATTAAAATATTAAAAATAATTAATATTTGTCTTAATCAATTTAAGTTTATTGAGTAATCATCTCACTCGTCTGCTTAAACAACTATGTGTAACAATTCATTGGCTAGCAGTAAACCCTTAATAAATTGAGCATCAATACGTGGTTAGGCTTGACAGGAGTACTCGAATACGCAGGTACCCGACTCGTCCATACGCGGTTGGGGAGGGTAATAACTTGACCCGAGTCAGGGCAGATTTTGTTTAGGATAAGGCATGGTCAGGTTTAGGATGTACCCGCCTCAGATATATACATATAAACACTTTTTAAGAATTAGGATTTGCCTCACACCACAGATTCAGTGATTCATAGTTTCAGTCCATACTCTATAGCCATGCAAGAGAAATCCAGTCATCCTCACCCAAAGTCTTTATCTTCTCGACTTATTCACAAAAAACCTCATAGCTCCCGTCATCATTGTTGCTGAGTCCATCGCTGCTTACCCCTTCACAGCTCATGTCGCCATCGCTGCTTATCCCGTTACCGTCGTTGTTGAGCCCGTCGCCACCTTTCTCCTGCCGAGTTCCTTTTCTCTAGGTAAATTCTCCCATCTCTCTCTGTCTCACTCTCTCTCATTGTGAGTCTGTTAAGTTCTTCTCTTCTTCTTCCACAGACTCATCACTTAGTCGTCGTCGCTATGAGCTCGGGCATTACCGTTGCAGTTTCATCTGAGTCAGTCACCGAATAAAATAAATTTTTTATTCAAGTTGAATCAGTTGAAAATAGGCATGCATGAGATCATTTTTGCATGTAATTTCTAAATTTTCTCATCCAAATTTGATCTATGTGGTTGAGTATTTTAGTCTGACGATCATTGTGATTTCGTTGCGACACTAATGTGATAAAAGTTGCGATAATTTCATAACTAATATATGAGACAGATAATTAGGAAAATAACATTCAGATGTGCGCATAAAATTTATAAGATGTGATTATCTCAGGAAAATATATATGTATAGTCCAAGTGAAAGATTGTTAGAAAATTATTATTTCTTAATATATTTATTGGCAATACATATATTAATTATAATCATAAATTAAGTAATTTCACATTAAATGATTTATATAACGGTGATCTTATTTACTATCATAAATATTAAATTAAATAAGTTATTATTACTTTTGATTTGGATAAATGAGATTAAAACCATAGATACTATTTTATTTGAGTTTTAGGGTTTAATGAGTGTCGCACTCAAATATAAATAATGATTTCAGGATTTTGGTCTCCAACACATCAAACTCGTCTTCGTAGCTCTTTTCCCACAGTGGGATTGTGATTCAGCCCTATCAAGGATATAGAAGATTTTGGTTGACGAAGATCAAAGAACCATAAGAGCCAAACTCTTTGATCTCAATCATGCTCTCGAATGAAGGGACGCTTCTGCGCTCTTAGTTATATTTTTTAATGATTTAATATAGATGATCTTGAGGTTGAGAAATTCTAAAATTTTCAGATAAAATAGAATTTTTATTCAATCAAATGATGATAAATAATTTTATTGAATTAAATTATATTAATATGATCATTGGATGATAAAGAATGCTAGAAAAATAAATAAATAACATTTTAAGAGTATAAAAATATTAAATTGTCATTTTAATTTACTTTTTTAATCAACGACAATAAATATCTTGCATTAATTAAATTTTTACATAAAATTAAATACCTAAAATTATTTCATTTCTTCAAAAATATTTTGAACATACAATGGTTCAATGAGAGGTTGACAATTGAGAATTGAATATAATATTTTTAAATTCATATTGTTCAATAAAAAGATGTACTTAATTCTATCCTTCATAAATAATTCTATATTCATTATTACTTATCTATCTAAATAATTATAATATTGATAGAATATTATTTTTAGATGCAAAAAATTTAAAATATATTTATTCTATTTCAAAAATCAATATTCATATTTAACTTAGGATTTTAACAAATATGGCAAAAAATATTACATTTTTAGTTAAAAAAGTAAAATATATATAAACATATTTTTGTGCTTTAACTTTAGATTTTTCAAAAAAAATTAATCAAGTTAATGGAATCAAATCATATTTCTATAACCTATATAAAAATGTATATTACACATAAATAAAAAATATTAAGTGTAATAAGAACAAATACACATATTAAAGTAAAATTTAGAAAAATAAGAACCAATAAAATATTGAAGGAAAGAAATATAAATAGAAGAAAAATAAAATTATTAGACGGAAGAGAAATAATTTAATAAGTTTTATGTGTATATAAAAGATGAATAAAAAGAAGATATACAGTACATTGTTTAATTTAGCACATAGAATAAGAGAATAAAAATAATAATAAAAAGAAACTAAATATCTGAATTAATATCAAAATAAAAAGTAATAAAATAATGATAATCTATCATAATCTTAATCTTTTAATATAATTAATTCTAATTAAATAATCAAATAAATTGAATATAAATATGTGTAATCTAATCGTATAAAAAATTATTTTCTACAATTAGATATTAGTGTATAAATTAAATTTTAATCAGAAAAAGTAAAAATACAAATCTAATATTAAATTATGATAGAGCTCATTAAAACGAGAATTTTAACACCAATTTCAAAGAATTTGGCCCAAAATTAGACCGAACGAACCGAACCAATTGAACCGAACCCGTGGGCCCAACTAACCCATCGTACTTAACGAGCTCAGCTCATTATCATCCCCATTCAGCATGCATACAAGCTGGGAACATTCAAAAGGGGGAAGAACATGTATTAAGTTCACAAACCCTTGGCTTTGATTAAATTCCAATAACTTTTGATCCGGAGTTTCGATCGCCGCACCGTTTGCGGTCACGCGTTCGCAGTGATGAGCTCTACAAAGTCCGGTACCTTTCAAGGTAAGAAAAACATAATCTCAGCTCCTATTCTCTCTTCTTTAAATCTAAAAATGTTAGAATTTTTGGTGTGGTAAGATTTTGGTTAAATTGATGTTATATGATCAAATTGACTTGAGGAATTGGTGGGCTTTGGTTTGATTGAGGCACATACAAGGTAAGGTTTATCAACCTAAGCCAATTCTTGATCTTATTATGTAAATTCTGAATTTGAAGTATACATGTGAAATAGGTGTGAATTTGAAGTGTATATATATATATATATTGAATTGTGGGCATTTGGAGGCTTGGTGGAAAGATTGGTGCTAAGATTTTGATTGATTTCTCAAGCTTGTGGGGATGTGTGTGTGACTAGTGTGGCTGCCTTGGACCAAACGTGGTGATCGGTCAAGGTATGGTTTAGGTTTCGCGCATTTAATATGTAAGGCTTTGTGAAAACTTAGGCTAGAGAACTATAGGATAAGTTGAAGTGGTTAAATGGGTTAAATGATTAGTCTTCATAATATTGATGGATAAGTTGACGTTGGGCATGTGTTGAGGAATATGGTGAATTTATGATATTTCTTGATGTTTGGTTATAATTGAGCAATTGACAATGCGGATTGAATGTATATATATATGCTAGTATAATGATATGGTTGAGATTGAGTAGTGTTTGTTTGATATTGTTGGTATTGATATAATGCATAACAATGTGATGATGGTTGGAGAATTTTGCGAAGATGACAATATATGTATATAAAATAATTGTTAGTTTGTGATTAAAATTTGTAAGTTGGATTGAAACGAGATGTTATTGAGCTAAGGAAATGATAGGGTTGCAAGAATTGTTATGCTATTGTTGAGGATAAGTTGTATTGATGGTTGTGGTATGTTGAGTTGAGTGGAATTGGGTTTTGGTAAGAAAATGTGATTTTTGGTAAAAATGAAGGTTTGGTATAATTTGGTGAAATTTGATTTTTGATGAATTTTGGTAGTCATTAACTTGCTCCTCAAATTTTGGATGGAAATGAGGTTTGTTTTAAATTAAAGAATGTTTTATAAGTTTGAGAATGATATAAGGTTTGCAGAAAATCGAATTTTGTAGATAAAGTTATGGACGCCGAAAATTCGGTGCGAAAAACTGAAAATTTTAAAGTTGCAGCAGAATCAGGTTTTTCTAGTGTGTACCCACGCACACTGTTGTGCGCACACACCCAGCAGTAGACGAAATTTTACCTGTGCGTATGCACGCACCAGGATATGCTTTCTGCTGGTGGCGCTCGCATAGGTGAGGCGCACGCACACCAAGTAATACTGGGTTGGTGTGCGCACACACACGCTCTGTTTTTTACAAAGTGTGAGTCCGCACATACTCTATTTTTCTAGCACCTGTATTTTCATAATTCAAACATGGTATCAGACCTCTAAACCTCTATTTTTGTCCTTTCAACTTTAGATCTTACTAGTAAGTTTATTAATTAGTTGAAGCTAGGACAAGGGTGATAACTTCAGAGTGGGGTAGTAATCTTAAATGAAGAAATAGGTACAAATTGTAATGATATGAGATGTATGTTTGAGATTAGGCTAAGCTATGACTATAAAAGATGAATGTAAGGACATGATGATGATAAATAATGAGATTTTGGATGATTGTATGTAGTCGGAATGTCGAGATGTGTATGTGGCCGAAATGATCGAGATGGCAAGGTCTGGGTGTGATCCCGCTTGCATATTAATTTGAAAATTGTGTTCGGATGGCAAGTTAAGGATGGAAGTTTCCTCTCTTGTCGTGATGTGGATGTGGAAAAGGTGGAAAGACACTCTCCTTTGTATTGTTTCTCCCACATTCTTCTCTGGTTGCAAGATGGAAAGGCACACTCCTTCGATGTAGAAAGACACTCTCTTTCGTATATCTTCCAGGAGAAGGTGGAAAGACACTCTCCTTCGTTTATGATCCTTGTGGAGATGCGCAACCTAGAGACCAATGTCTGGGTTAGCTACCAGATGTGTCGGGTTCTGGCAAAGTAACCGACACGTGAGCTCACGGCCAGTAGGATAGACATTCATCATATGCATTTTGTTTGTTTGTTTGCTATGCTTAATTGGGAATGCCTAATTGATTATATTCTGCTAATTGTTGTAATTGTTACTTGAACTACTTGTTTTCTACCTGTGCTTGCCTTGTCTGTTTGTTTTGTCTATGCGAATCATCGGAGATGGAGGTACGGAGGAAAGGTGGACAGGTTTAGAGTTAAGGTTAAAGTTTAAGCTAGGTTTAGAATTCCCTAGAAGACCACCCTTTTTATGATTTTTGTTTAGTAATTTAAGCTTTATAATTTGAGAGTCGGCGTTCTAAGATTGCCTTTGGCATTCCCAGGACCTTATATATTATATGCGTGGCACCTTTACCATGCTGAGAACCTCTGGTTCTCACCCTATACTGTGTTGTTGTTTTTCAGATGCAGGTCGGAAGGCTCCTCGGTAGGCATATGGATTTCTGAAGTGGAGTAGTTCCTGGGATATTTTAGTTTATCAGCTTATGTATATATGTACTTAGTTACTTAGCTTTCTCTCTAAGAAACTCGATTATTTTGTTCCTCATAGAGGTTACAGGAGAGTTAGGATTCTATTTCTGTATTTTGGACATTTTGGGATACTTGTATATGCATGTATATATTCTCCGGCCAACCTTGACTTCGCAGGCTGAGTTAGGAGCTTGTTATTTTGTATTATTGACCCTTTTCCTATGTCATCTGTATATATTTGTTATTGAGCTTTAGTTTTCTTCTCACGCAAGTAACCACATTTTTTGAGGGTTGCGCTTTTTGATTCTGCAATTTTGTTTTACCTATTTTTCAAGACTCCTAGCATACTATCTCTTTTTCATTATTATCATTACATATATTTTACTTTTAGAGGTCGTAATACCTTACCACCTCAGCTTTATGACTTAAGCATAAGACTCTGTGTGGTAGGGTGTTACATTATGGTATCAGAGCAGTTCGTTCCTATAGAGCCTGAGGGACGGACTGACTATGCTTTTATGCATTCTCTGTGTATGTGACTATGTAATATTAGGATATCTGGCTGATATACATAGCATAAACGTTCATGAGCATGCATTTGGGACTTAAAGCACTAGACTTGTGATATTGAGACTGATCAACTTGATATCACTTATTTGGTGTGTATAGGGACCAGATGTCGACTCGCAGATGCGGACGCGAGCGAGGTAGAAGCAGAATAGGAAATGTTATGCCTGAAGCGACAGGGAATAATCCTAATCTTGTAGACTTTATGGCTGCCCTGAGGAACATGGCTGCGGCTATGCAGGTGACAGCCGAAGCCCTGGGAAACCAAATAAACAATGGAAATAATAGCAACAACGGCGATGAGGGTCCTATGATGTTTTACTCCTTATTGAAGGTTCATCCTCTGACCTTCAGAGGAACCTCGAACCCTACTGATGCGGACAACTGGATTCAAGCTATAGAGCGAGCATTAACGGCTCAGCAGGTTCCTGAAGAACAGTGGGTTGAGTTTGGAACCTGCCAGCTGCAAGGTGAGGCTCAGCATTGGTGGCAGGACATGAGGCGTATTCTGCAGCCTGATGGAGTTATAATTTCTTAGGAATTGTTTCGAACAGAGTTTTATAAGAAGTACTTTCCCAATTCAGTCAGAAATGCTAAGGAACTTGAACTGCTTCAGCTGAAACAATGCCAGATGACTGTTACTGAGTACACTAGCAGGTTTGAGGAATTGTGTCATTTTTCACGGATTTTTCAAGGAGCTCCTGAAGATTTTGCTGAGTGGAAGTGTATCAAGTATGAGGGAGGCATTCAGAGCGATATTCTGAGCTTCGTTGCACCTATGGAGATCCAAGTGTTTTCTAAATTTGTGAACAAGAGTCAAATAGCTGAGGAATGTGTGAGGAACGCAGCCGTGGCGAAGAATGATAACCGGGAGTCTCGCCGAAGAGATTACTGTCAGGACTTGGCACCAATGAGTCAAGAATTCAAGAGGACTGAGAACTACCGACCCAATAGGCAGCATAAAAACAAGCAAAAAATAGAGAAAAAATCTATTAGACCAAAAAAATATTCTGTCAAAAAATTATTATAAAGAGATTTATAATTAGAGAAGAAAATAATAAAAGCATTAATAATAATAAAGAAAAATAAATGAAGCTCATGTTAAAGAATGTTAGAAAATAAATAATAAAGTTTGTATTAATAATAATAATGTTGAGAAATGATGTTGCTGCTTTAGGCTTCTAGCCTCCGTCTTTGGCCATCGTTTTTTTCTTTCTTTACTTTTTTATTTAAATTATCAAGTCATAAAAAAATAAAGAACAATTCAAGAAAACAAAAACAGTAAGATCAATAGTAACTATACAAATCAAAATAGATAGGAGAAAAATAAACTATTATATGATAGAAATTAACATGAGTATATTTCATCATTAAATAAACAAAGTTAACGCAAAATAAAATTACACGTAAAGAGAAAAAAAAGTTAAAATATCCAAAGTGATAAAAAAATTATTTTTATAATTTTATTCTGTCATATATATAGACAACAATGAACTTCTAACTAAATTAAATTGTATTTATTATTATTAGAAAGGATAAGAGAGAGAGCAGTAGAGAAAATATTTGTGTGTATTCAAGTTGTGTAAAATGATATAATATAAAAGGTGATTTATAGGTGTTAAGAGAATCGAAATAATAAAGACGTAATATCCTATAGTAAATATTCAGATATGTTAAATAATGCTAATTGATCTAATTGATCATAATTATACTTTAACATCCCTCGTCAAACTTAAGTGACTTTGAAACTTATTTGAAATAACTAAATAAAAAAATGCATGAAGTGATAGAATAGGTGCAGACAGAACTGTCGAAAAGAAGCGCAGATGGAACCGTCGGAAGGAAGTGCAGACGAAACTGCCACAAGAAAATGTAGACGAAACTGTCGGAAGGAAGTGCAGACGAAACTGTTGGAAGAGAACGCAGATGGAACTGCTGGTAGAAAAAGTAGACAAAACTGCCACAAGAGTGGCCAACTGCCAAAAAATGCTGAAAAGATGGCGAACTGCCGAAAAACTGTTGAAAAATGATAAAGTGCGAAGAGATGACAAACTATAGGAAGGTGATGAAAAATATATGGTTTCTCCATGAGAATAAGGCCCAGTTTGGGTAAATAACTTAAATAAGTTCTTTTGGAAAAAGAGCTTAAACACAAGGACTTTTATTAATAACAGTTTATAAATAAGTTATTTTGTGTTTGGATTTTTAGTTATAAAAGTACTTATTTTGAAGTTGTAGAGTTTGGATAAATAACTCGAAAAATAATTTTTTTTTTTGCAGAAGAGAATGAATATTAAAATAACGATGATAACAAATACTTTCCAATATTGAATGTTGATTTTACATAACCTAATTACTAATATTGTGTATGATATGGTAGGTGAAAATAAAAAATAAATATAAAATGTGTGTCAATGTATATTTTGTTACTTTTTTTATTTTACTCCTATTAGAACTCCCTTCTTTATTGAGGTAAAAAACTTGCTATAATTAACTATGAAAATAATAGCAAGCTATAAAATCACATGTGAAAAAAATAAAATTAAAACTAAAATTTCATACCACAGTAAAATACAAATTTAATAATAAAAAATAGAGTGATAAAATGATAAAAAAAATACTTAGAAGGAATATATGCAATAAGTTGTTCAGATGCAATATTGTCTGAAAATGAAAATAGTGGTGGAGGATCAATACTTCTATCAGATGAATCATTACGTGAAAATGGTGAAATTTGGAACATTGCGTGAGAATGATGGTGAAGTGGTAGAATGACTTATCGAGAAGTAGAGAAGTCATATATTTCTACTTCTTCAAAAAGCTATAAATTAACTTTTCGAGAAGTTAAAAGCTTTTTTTAAAATGGTGCCAAACACACACACTGTGACTTTTCATAATCCAAAAGTAAAAAAAAGTAGCTTCTACTACTTCCCAAACGGGCTCTAAGTAGTGGATGAACTAATTGGTGAGGTTAGAAAAGCATCAAAGCATTAACAAAAGGGAAGAAAAAAAAATATCACGGAAGAAAGGTATGAAAAGTATGGTGATTTCACCAGAAGAAAATCAACTTATCTTTCTCAAGGAGGATACCATGGCTCTGATACCATGTTAGAAAGGGGGGGAGGGAGCAATAGAAAAAATGTTTGTGAGTATTCAAGTTGTGTAGAATGATACAATATTGAAGGATATTTATAGGTAATAAGAGAATTAAAATAATAAAGACGTAATATCTTATAATAAATATTCAGATATGTTAAATAATGCTAATTGATCATAATTATACTCTAACAATTATATTCAATTAATTGATATACATAATATTAAATTGTGTGATACTTAAATATAATATCTAATCAAATTAATTAGTTGATATAATTAAGTCATCGTAACGAATTGTGTTTAATGAGTTAAAAAAAATAAATTAGGAATCACTCTCAAAAGCATACCACGTCAGCTTTATCATTAAATGCAAAAATCTGATTTTTTATATAATTGAATAGATTAATTGATTGTATTAATTTGTAAGATGAATAACGTATAATAAATATTGTGAAATTAATTATATTAAATTAATAAATAAAAAATTAAAAGGGACTTTTTTATTGCTTTTTAATGAGTACACATTTTTATAATTTCACGTTCTCTTTATCTCTTCCTTTCACATTTATTTCGTTTAATTTATTAAACTAAATCAATTATACTAATTATTTGTATTAACTAATTAAATATTTTTTTATGTATTATTATAACTGTACCTTTAGACCATAGGTTAAAAATATTACAAAAGATATTTTATAAAAGTTGTTAAAAAATAAATATTTTAAAATGTGTCTTAAGATACAAATTAACTAAATTATTTTTTAATTTAATGTGTTTGATTCATTCAATAATTGTATTAATTGTAACTAATTAATTATTTAATTTGATTTGATTAGAATAAATATTTCATCATTTAATATTTTATTTGATTCATTAAATTACATTAATCATAACTTCAAATATTTAATTTAATTAGAGTAAATATCAAATTATTTTAATCTATTTATGGACAATACATATATTAATTATAATCGCAAATTAAGCTATTGTACATTAAATGACTTATATAATGGTCATCTCATTTATTATCATAAATGTTGAATTAAATAAGTTATTATTACTTTTGATTTAGAATTAAATGAGAATAAAACCAGAGATACTATTTTATTTGCCCTTTAGGGTTTAATGGATGTCACACTCAAATATAAATAGTGACTTCCAAATTTTCGTCTCCAACACATCAAAGTCACCTCCGTAACTCTTTTTCCATAAAAGGAATTGCGATTCAACTTTATCAATGATACAAAAGGTTTTCAAAGAACAAGGGAATGCTTTGAATTTGCACGAATTCTAAATATTCGAACTTACGATGTTGTTTTAGTTGGTTGTCGTCACGAGAATGATTCTAATTTATACGTGTCTAAGGACTAAAATAGATTAAATATTATTTAAGTAATTTATTTCTAATATTGGTATTTGATTAAATTAGTTTTAAAAAAATTTAAATTGTTGACTCAATTTATATATTATGATTATTCTTTTTGAATATATTATTTTACATTTTTTAATATAAAATTTCTTTTTTTTTCTTCTAATTTTTAAGTTTATTTTCTTTCTTGGATATATGTATCACCTTCTTTTCTCATTTTATATTTCAAATTAGTAATGTAATTATTAAGAAAAATGTATTTAAAAAAATATTAAAACATCACTATTTAAAAAAAAAAGAAAAAGATACGTGAAAAAAAGAAAAATGAAAAATTAAAACATCACTATTAGAAAAAAAAACGGTTAATATACGTATGAATGGGGTTTGGGATTGAAGAATATATATGGATATAAAAAATAAAAAATTATTGCACAATTATATAATAAAAATAATCATATATATAAAACGAAATAATTATAACAAAGTAATTAATATATGTGATTTAAATATTTTTAATAACTAGTAATATAGAGTTTAACAAAATATAATTCATATATTTTTTATTTATATATATGTATAGAATAATTTATGTATATGTATATAAATTAAGAAAAATTACCGTTATATATATATATATATATATACACGTATATATAAATAAAAAAATTATTATAATTTTTAAAATTATACATGAACTCTTTTTTCTCTCAAATAAATTTATTCTAATTATATTACAATTAACTCATAAATAATACATTATTATATTAATTTATAAAAATATCTTCATTATAATTATATCAAATCAATATTTAATGTGTTATTAAACTACTTATCAATCATCAATATTTTTAATCATTCTAATTATATCAATTGATATAGTTCTAATTCTCATTCAAGTGTAATAATTTTATTAGGAGATGATTGATGTACACATTAATAGTAACCCATTTAATTTGATAATAATAATAATAATAATAATAATAATAATAATAATAATAATAATAAATCTACACGTTACATGCATTATATTTTAAACAGGTAAAATATATTTTAAAAAATTAAAATTAGGGTATCAATAATCAATTGTGATTAATATCAATATCAATAATTAATTCTTGTAATTATTTTTGTATTACTAAAGGCTATATATAGTATTTTTTTGTAGAATAAAAAATGTTGTGATTCATAACATTTTCATAAAGTTATATCGTATGGATACAAGATTAATTAGATAATAAAATAAATTTTAATTATGGTAGATTATGTAATAAAAATGTTTGAAAAATAAAGGCAAGAATTATAAGGTTATGAAAAGTCCCATTCAAATTTGACAAGAACAAAAGGACTTACATAGAAATGGTTCTCATGGATGATAAGGTAAGTTGATTAATTTCCATTATTCTTTCAAGTGATGCTAGATCCATTTTATAAATATTTTTTGTTCATATTTTAAGTTTATTTAGTAAGCAAACCCTTGCACGCGAATCAAATACAGTGCGGTTTTATAGATTTATAAGTGCTAATAGCCTTTATATTTAATTTATTTTATAGTGTGATAATAGCCAATATATTTGTTGGTGAATTTAACTATCTATTATATTATATATATCTAATTTTACAACCAAAATGTGTCACATGTCACTTTCTCATTGCAATTGGAAACAAATCTTTCCCTCAAAAATTAAGGAATTCTCCTTTTCTCCTTACAACCAAAATGTGCCACATGTCACTCTCTCATTGTAATTGAAATTAAATCATTTCCTCCAAAATTAAAGAGTTTTTCTCTCATCCTTACTAATTTTACAACCAAAATGTGCCACATGTTACTCCCTTGTTGCAATTGAAATCAAATCTTTTCCTCAAAAATTAAAGAGTTCTCCCCTCCTCCCTCTTCCTTTCTCTATTTCTCTCATTCCTTCAACCACTCTATCTATTTTATATATCATTATCAATATCAATGACTAATTATTAATTTGACAATCAAAATGTACAACATGACATTCTTTAATTGTATTAAAATTAAAATTAAAATTAAAATATACCTATATTATGTATCATATATTACTATCTAATTTAATAATCAAATATATCATATGACACTCTCTTATTAAAATTGAAAGAAAATATTTTTTTCAAAATTAATAAACTCCCTTCCTAAATTCTCTTATCTATCTCTCTCTATTTTTCATTTCTCTCTACCATTTTTACTCTATATATAATTTATATTTTATATTAGAAATTTGACAAATCAAAATATGTTATCCGATTTTTTTTTTACAATTAAAATTAAAATTTTTCTTTCAAAATTAACAAACTCTCACTCTCTCTCTTACTCTCATTCTTCATCTTTATCTTTCTCTCTTTTTTCTCTCATTTTCTATTTTTTCTATCTTTCTGTTCTACAGAAAACAAAGTTAACAAAATAATATAATTCAAATAAAAAATATTATTATTATTATTATTATTATTATTATTATATACATATTTTTTTAGTTTTTTATTTAGTTTTAAATTTTCACTACCTATCTTTCTAATCTATATTTTTATTTCTCTTCTTTCAAATATTTATTACATATAATTTGGAGAGAATACTAATGTTATATTTAAAAGTTAGAATCAAGATTCAATTGTTTTAAGAAAACTTAATTTTTTAGTTAATTTTATAACTATCAGTATAATTTTTTAAGCTAATATCTAATTATTATTTGATTTTTTATCTACAGATACCTTGGTCTTTTTAGTAAGAAATTTTTATCAACCGTATCTACGACTTTTTTTGTAAAAGTAGTTTGATTTGGTAAATCTTTTGTGCCATGTATAATTTATACTGTTAGAACAAAGTGGACCGTAATTTTAAAAAATTTAATTCCTGTAATATTATTACGGGTAAAAATACTAGTATATTACTATATTATTTATGAACACATTCAGTATATATGTTTGATTTATGAAGAAAGTAGATTATTAAAACTGATTAATAACTATTTTAGAGTTAATCCAATTAAAACTAAATTAAAAAAAAAAACAAACAATGCATAACATGTTACTTTTTTATTAATTAAATTATTATAATTCAAATTAATTTTTAAAAAAATTTAAAATTATAATTTTAATTTTATCACGTACATAGCACGAATAATTACACTTGTTGAATACTAAAAATTAATCAAATTGAAAATTAATATACTTACTATCTTGAACAAATTTTACTTTCTTATTATTATATAACTTTAATAAATAAAATAATGAAAAATGTCTACTAATAGATGAAAAAGGATTTTTATTTCCTTGTAAAATCATTATTCAACAATATTGTAATTCTTCTTCATCTTTAAACCTACGTAAATGTATTATTTCATCCAATTTAATGAAAGTGAATGCTATGGTGCCTATCATTTTGTATCTAAGTTACTAAAAAAGGTAAATAAATAATATTTAACAAATTTTATATGATTTATTTTTTATTTTAAATATTTTATTTTTTACTTTAAAAAGAAGTCAGGCAATTTAAGCATTATAACAAAAATACCATGGAACTCACCATAAATGTCCCCTTTGTTCTCTTTATCCCCCCACCATTTTTGCTTTATAATGCTATGTATACATTATTTAAAAGTTGGTTTGCTAGCCAGTAGTTATTTTTTCTTTTAAGAAAAGTATTTTGGGTTTAGTTTGTATAATTGCTTGCAGTGGAAAGAAAAAAAACTTTAAAAAAATTTTAATCATATGAAAATAAATATATATATAGAGAGAGAGAGAGAAGAGCACACTATGACTTCAAGGAGGACCGAATTCCATGATTAGAGAGAAGTGAAAATTTTGATTAGAAAAAACAAAGGTGATTATATTACTTAATCTCTATTTCTTGAATATTTATTGAAACGAAGCCTTATTTAGATATACTTATGTTACATGTATATTAAATTTAGTTATCAAAGGGAGTGATCAGTATAAAATACATATTGAAATATAAATATACATTAAAAATAAATTAAATTATATATATATTTATTATTTATACACGAATACACTAATTTTAATAGTTAATTTTGATACAAGAATAACATTTTTTATTTAGAGAACGACCTGATTTCAATTTATGCAAGTGGCAACACGTCTGCAAGATATGAAAGATGCTCTTACAAACAAAATCAATCAAAAATGGTGTGTGAACTCGTGGAATAATAAAAATTTATATACGCGTCATAATAATCATATTATTTGTCCTACTCTATCTAATCCTTTTACATATTATTTGTCATAATAATCATATTATTTGTCTTACTCTGTCTATATCAATCTTAATCTTAAACTCCATTCAAATCAAAAGTGCCATATAACAACAAACAAGGACAATTTCTAGGAATTTTCTAAATAATAATGCTTCTTTTTTCATATCCAATGTATTTGCTAACTTAGTAGATAAGAAATTAAGGTGGTGTTGTGCTATGTTTCCCATTTGGTGCAGGCATTTTCCACGGCCTCAAAGCAATAAGAAATTCGTGTTAGCACTTGAGACAGAGTAGTCATGGCTTTCACTTCTCGTTTACATCACATCCTAGTGTTTGTTTCTCTTATTTTTATTTATTTATTTATTTATCAGTTATATTATGTATATATAAAAAATAATAAAGTTATTAAATTAATTATTAGTCTAAAATATATATTAAAATATAAAATATAAATTAAAATTTGGATAAAATATTATTTTAATCTACAAAATATTTAGATTAAATTTTAATTTGGTTCTTAATATTTTAAATGTCGTATTTTTGTCTCAAATTTTTAAATGAGTTCAATATTACTATTAAAATTAATATGAATAGTTAACAAAAGAAGAATAACATTGAATCTATTTAAAATTTTTTAGGATTGAAATAGGACGTTTGATACTTTTTAAAATAAAAATAATACATCTAAAATGTTAAAAATGTGATTTAGTTAGAATTTTATCTAAACATTAAAGAATAAAACAATACTTTTCCATTAAAAATATATAAAATAACACACTTATATACATAAATATATGATAAATAAATCAATAATTAATTTTTAATATATAAATAACTTTTTCCCACTTTTTTTCCCCTTACAAAGTATATAGTAATCTTATGATACTGCAAGCCTTTTAGAGGAGCCAATAACAAGTAAACTTTATAGAGGAATGCTAGGGACCAGTAATTTTGGTGTTTTGTAATTATCAATTGGCCATTAATAGTATTTTTAATAGTGTGAGATTACATCTAATGGTGGAAAATCACTCATTTTTATTTTGATGGTTAAGTGCTGACCAAAAAACACAAAAATTGCTGCCCCTAGACTTTTCCAACTTTATACTTGTTGTCTTTTTGTCCGCCGATAGCTACCATTCTTGTTAATTTATACTGTTCATCATCTTAATTATTAGAGTAGAAAAACTTACGATCATACACATTTAAAGTCATTTTTGGTGCTTGTTTGTTATTTGATAATGAACTTTTGTTGATCTTTTGCATATATTACTGTTTCTTTTAAAAAAGGAATTTTGACATGGCATTTCCTTTTCATATGCAACCTTGAACCTTCCATGAAAGTTCAATACCGAATAATTATTTCATTAGGGTATAAGATTCATTTTTTCTAGAAGAAGAATCAAAGAGGTCAAATTCCATATGAATAACTGCATGCATGAAATAATGTTTAGGCTAGACTCAGTTATTGAAGCAATGCTTCACGATCCTTGACACTTTCCCTATTGAAAGGAGACACATGCCAATATATATATAAAAAAACCTAGAGTATGGTTCAAAATTAAGTTTAGTTAATCGGTTGTTTTATCAATTTTGTAATTAGATCTCTATATTTTTTAATTAAATTCTTACACTACTTTTAATTTTGTAATTAGGTTATTTTCATGTCAAAAACAGTAAAATTAACGGTAAAAAAATATATAGTAAAAAATCTAATTAGATTCTTAATTGTAAATACCTTCAATTTGCGAAAAAATATTCAGTTAACTTAACATTTTTTATATGGGGAAGAACCTCATTACAAAATAAAAAATAGGACCAAATTAAAAAAAAAAGTATAAAATCCTAATTATAAATTTAGTAAAATTACAAAGATCAATAGAGTAATTAAACATCAAAATTATTAAGTCACAAAAAAAAAACATCAAAATTATTAGCATCTATTTGTTGCACGAAATTAGTCAACTAAATTATTCGGTTTTTTTTTTGTTTCTTTTGGTCAGTGACTAAATTTTTCGGTTTAGTTGGTTAGATTGAAATTGTTATCTTCGAATTTCTAAAATTGTTTAGCTACAACTTTTTTTTTCTTAATCACTAGACAATAATTTTAATTTTGGGCCAGATTATCTTGTGCATTATTCTTAATTGGGCTAATCTTCAGTGGAAAATTTTGGGCCTTATTTTGGGCCTTGGGATTTTTGGCCTCATATCACTTTCAGTCCAAAAAAAAAGACTCCCATGCCTATCAATGGAGTTGAGATGATGAGGATGGGGATCATGTCAGTCATGATTCACGGAGATTCTTCTAAACCGGTGAAGTAAGAATCAGCAGCAAAGCAAGTAAACCCTAATTTCCTTTTGTGATCATGCATCTCAGAAAATAGAACAAATTAAATTGCGACTCGAAGTTTCTCAGCTCATTTCTACTTGAGTTCCAAACAGGGGTACGCTCTTTGCTTTAGCTGGTTATTTCAAAGTTTTTTACATGCATTGGGTAATGATTTTTCTGGAGACATGTTAATGATCATAGTAGTGGTTTTGTTCTAGTGATGGATCCTCACAAAGAGAGAATTAAGACTGGATGCCACAAAATCCTGGACGGAATAAACTCAATGTCTTTGGTGAATTTAGATGACCAGCAAGTCCATTCCTTGGTAATGATGAGAGAAATTGCACGCGGTGTTGTTGATGATCAAAATAGGAAGGTAAATAAGATGGTCAGATAGCTGCAGAAAGTTTTATGCATACCTTTTCCCTTGCTATGTCCATGATGAGTGATGACAATGCAAATGCACTTGATTGTGGTGTTGTTGCAGGTGACTAGGAATGATGTGATTCGTGCCTTGCGCCGCAGCATCTTGAAAATGGTTTGAACTACTTCTTTGCATAGATGGATTCATTATGGATATTGTCTAGATGAATGTTTTATGTTTGTCTCGATTGACTTGACACAGGTGTGTGCATCGAGGGATATCATTCGATTATTGAGTAGGATGTCTTACGAAGGCTTGGATGACCAACAGATGAATTTAGTGTTGAGAATGAAAGAAATTGCTCATCGGATTATTGATAAACAGCCTAGAGTTGCAATAACCAGGCCTAATTTACTTGTAGAACAAGTAAGGGGTTTATACTGCTTATCTTATAGTAACTTTGAAATGTATTCTCCCCAAGTTGGCTAGGTTTAAGGTACATGATCAGTTTTACAGGTTGCACTTTTGGATGAAGGGATGAGAGATAGTCCTGTTGTTGAGTCGAGTAAGATCGGGGATGCTCTGATTGATGGGGATCAAAGCATGAGTAATGATGATGATATGTTAGATGTGGAACATGTTTTAAGATTTGAAAATGGGATGAATGTTGCACAGGAGTCTCTATCGCCATCATGCTTCCAGCAATTTCTTCTGTGGCCTCCTGACGATTGCATCACTTTAGAATGGGTTCAAGATATGATGTCCACATTTGAGCACGTTTCACAGAAGGTGTTGCCATCTGCATTTTGTAATATTGTGCCAACCATTTTGGTGGATAAGTTGACAGATGCTGCTTCCAGTATTTTATGTGAGGAACCAAATTGTGTGGAGGTTGACTGTGAAGGAGAAGATTCAAGGGTCATCGTAGTAGGCGATATACATGGGCAGTTTCATGATTTATTGTCTCTTTTCAAGCATGCAGGAGTGCCCTCGGAGAGCCAATTTTATGTTTTCAATGGGAATTATGTAGGTAAAGGAGCTTGGGGCATTGAAGTACTTTTGGTCTTGCTAGCTTGGAAGGTATGGTTATCACTGTGAAATTGCATAAATGTTGATGTCCCTGAATGCCAATAATTATAGTAATGATACAAACAAAACTAACTAAATTGTACGAAATAGAAATATGTTATAGATCTAGAAACCATACTAGTATTATATAACTTCAGAGTATTTATTAGTATGTAAAGTATGTCATTACATATTCAGGTGTTGATGCCTCACAGAATATATCTGCTCTGTGGAAATCATGAATCAAGATATTACACTGGAAGGTATGGTTTTGAGAACGAAGTATGGACCAAATATGGTAAACAAGGAGAATATGTATACAACAAATTTTTGGAGTGCTTCAAGGTGCTTCCGTTAGCTTCAGTTATAGCAAACTGTGTTTATACTACTCATGGAGGGTTTTTCCGTAGCAAACATTCTGCTCCTTCACGAAAGCCAAAACATAGGAAGACACAAAGGGTGGATCTTGGTTCTTTGGCTGAGTTATCTGAAGTTAAAAGAGCTCGTATTGGTTCCCCTTATGAAGGTCCTAATATATTATTGACTGACATCCTCTGGTCAAAACCATCTAAAAGGAATGGTCTAAGGGAGAATGCAGGTCGAAAGTATGGTTTATGGTGGGGTCCTGATTGCACTGAGGCTTTCTTAAAACGACACAATTTAAAGGTATTATTTAAAAATTATAATGTTGCAAACTTATATTTATGTTTTAATTGGTGTATAAAGGTTAAGCATAACTTGTTCGCGAAAGTTGAAAATTTTCTGTTAAAAGTTGCGGTTCATAACTCATTATTCTAGATGGGTTGGTGTTTAGATGTCTATGGAAGAATGACACAAGTTAGTAACTATTATTTGACTGATTAATCCAACTTGGTTTTAAAATGGCCTAATTCTGTAGTTCATAATTTACTTGATTTAGTTTCACTTCATTTATTTTCCTTAACTTGAAAATCTGTTGCTGCTAATACTTTGTGGTGTCCAATTCTTGCTCCACAGCTGATCATCAGATCACATGAAGGGCCTGATGCAAGGGCTGGTCAGGATGATTTTGGGAACATGATGATTGGATATAGCTTGGATCACGATGTAGAATCAGGAAAGCTATATACACTTTTTAGTGCTCCAGACTACCCACAGGTTCATATGTGTATATGTAACTAGCACTTTTCTGTTTATACTATTGTTTGTTTGTTTTTTTTTTTTTTTTATATTTTCCTGGAAATTTAGTATGTTGGAATGCATGTCTTCAAGCTCCATAACCTTGAAATGATGGAAAATTCAGTCAAAATCTGTCTGCATTTTATTAGCTAGTAGCAGCTCTGCAAATGGAAATTATTACAGAGAGGTGTTTTATGATTTGAAACAAAACAGCATCACGCTCTTATTGTGTTTGACTAATAAAACATAACTTTCTACAAGGAATTGGGAATTTGAGATCTGCAGCATCTGAAGTAGCATATCTCTTGAAAGGTCTTCTATGTTGCAGTTTGGTCAAAAGAGATATAATAATGAAGGAGCATATGCAATATTGCAGTCTCCAGATTTTGCAAGTCCTTCCTTTTTCTCATTCAAAGCTGCAGAAAGACCAACGGTAATCAGTTCTTATCTAGTAAACATTCAGAGCTTAAACAGCATATTCTCTTACACCGTAGGGGATCAAATGCAAGCTGAGGGTAACCCACAATGGTCGGAAAATAAGATTTGTATTGAAGTTGGGAGAAGACTTAAAAATGTTATCTAATAATTTATTTGGAAACTTGTAGGTATAAAAATATTTTCTTTATGCAAGAGTTTCGTGCTTAAAAAAGTTTCTTTGCATCATTGACAATGGTGATTAAGAATGGATTAGCTAAAGGGTGACCTAGGGGTATTTTGTTCAAGAGAATAAAAGTAGCATTCAATGAATAGAAAACTTCAAATGTTTTCATTAAATTTACCTTTTCCTATTAAACTTTCTACTTGACTACTTGTAACATGCTTAACAAGTACCCTTAGCAAGGCCCAAATAAAAATTACTGAAGTGATGTACCTAAAAGACAAAAGGAAATTATTGAATTGGTTTTATCGACTGTTGTTAAGTGCGTCTGTCTTTTGTGATACTTGCTTCCCAGGTGGATCCTTATGTTGATTCTGATGCTGATGAGATGGACTTGCGTGCGCCAAGTTCTTCCCAAATAGTATGTGAGCAAATAACTTTTCCAATAAGTTCTCCTCAGCTTTCTCTTTACGTGATAAACAAAGAATTACTGAAGTATATTTGTCTGTAATAATAGCATTGGAAATTCTAATAGAATTAGATAGTATTGTGCTGCTTTTTGACTTAGAGCTGTATTTATAATTTCTTCTTTTTGCATGTTTTAAGACAAAATGCCCAGAACATGATTTTCCTCTTTGCCATCATGCTATATTGGCTACTAAATATTGGAAACGCAGGCCTCAACCTCTGCCTTCTGTGCTTCTCAAAGACCATATCCAGGTGGCTCGAGACCCATTTTTGATTTTAGTTTGTTGGGCATACACAATGGACCATCTTGGAGCGTTGAGCTTGGAGATGGTTTAGGTGGCACTCAAGTTATGCAGGTTCCGAGGGCCCCCGTGGTGGAAGGCTTGCCGCTTCCTCCCAATATACAGGTACATTTATCACTCAACTCTGGGCATCTTTGTTAATATGCTAATCCTTACCCGAAGGTTTGGTCTACAGGAGCCGCACCGGTCTGCGTACAAGTATTTGTTCGAGCTGGTTGGTGCATTGAAACATGTGGTTGTAACAAGGGTAAGAATTATGGCTCATGGCTGGTTTGTTGTTTCACGTGTTCTCCTTTTTAGAAATCAAGCTGGTTTTCTCAATTTCAGGAGACTGAGAACAGAGCCCGTGTGTCAGCATTGAGAAGCAGAGCCAAGAAACGAAAGGGAAGGAAGAGTAATAGTTGATAGGTGAGTTTTAGAAAGCGCCCCTCCAGAAGAGGCGTCCCACGTGCGGTTTGCCTTTTGGTTTCGTGGTTGCAGTTGGACACGTGGTGATGCGTGACAGGCCCGCGTAACAAGGAGAAAGATGAAACCTGTAATAGGGAAGTTTTCATTTTTCGTTAGTTATATTTTCGGCTCTTCTGTTTTGTGGGTCAGGCATTCAATTTTGAGTTTAATTTTGATGCACTCACAGGGTCACAGTCGTGCATTACATCTGTTTTTTTTTTGGATGAAGATTTACACAATCAATATAAAAGATAAATATTTTTATTGATGTGGTGTTGGTCTGTCAAAATTAAAGTCTTAATTTTTTGCCATGAAAGACGGGCTGTTCAGCTGGGGCTTGCGATTTTTTTTTGGCTTAAACCTCTTGAGAGATATTAGCAATGGGTCTAATATGAGAAATATTAAATTTTTTTTAGCTGGCATGTAATTAGTTTCTTGAATAATGATGTGAGATTTTTAAAGAAAAAATGTGAACAAGACCCAAAAATATGTGAAAGAAAGGGACCTAATCTAATAGGTGGGTTGGGTTCCATAGTGGCTGGGCTTGTTTTTTGTGTTTGTTTAGTGGTCCAATTATTGAAGTAATAATAATAACCATCAGAAGACATGATTAATATCAATGAAGAATGGCTTCTTGTTGGGAATTTTAATGAAATTGCTAGCCCAGATGAAAAGAAGGGAGGAGCAAGGGTGGATATTAATGCTTGTAGGAAATTTGATGGCTGGATTAGAAGTTGTGGCCTAATTGACTTAGGTTACGTTGGCTCAAAATTCACTTGGAAAGGACCCCAATGGGAAGGCTTAGAGAGAGTTTTCAAACGGTTGGATAGAGCTTTATCAAATGTAGCCTGGAGGGTTAAATTTCTAGACGCAAAAGTAGATATCTTAGCAAGATCAAATTCAGACTACCATCCTTTACTCATCACCCCGGAACCCCCACAAATACAGTTGAGAGAAAACTTTTTAGGTATGAGGCGATGTGGAATATGCACCGAGATTTTGAGGAATTTCTTAAGTTGAATTGGAAGAAGCAAGACAGTCTCAGTTATGCCCTTTTTAGAGATGGTGAAGGGTCTGAAAACAAGGAAGCTGCTCAATAGGTTGGCCGGAATTCAAAGAGCACCAAGCTATGGAAACAACCCGTTTTTACAGGATCTCGAAAAACAACTCAATAAGATTGTCTACTAAATAATATTGGAAATGCAGGCCTTAACAACCGCTGCATTCTGTGCGCATTTTTGTTAATATGCTAATCCTTACTCGAAGGTTTGTTCTACAGGAGCCGCACGGGTCTGCATACAAGTATTTGTTCGAGCTGGTTGGTGCATTGAAACGTGGTTGTAACAAGGGTAAGAATTATGGCTCATGGCTGCTTTGTTGTTTCACGTGTTCTCTCCTTTATAGAAACCAAGCTGGTTTTCTCAATTTCAGGAGACTGAGAACAGGGCCCGTGTGTCAGCATTGAGAAGCAGAACCAAGAAACGAAAGGGTAGGAAGAGTAATAGTTGATAGGGACACAGAGACACTTGCATGTGACAAAAGATGTTCGTTACCTTTGATTAAATAACCCCTGTGACTGTAAGAGCTTTCTTTGCTTGTGTCCCTTCTGTAAATATTTTCTTTTCTTTTCTTCTTGCCAGTTCTTTTAATATTAGCTTTGCTGTCAAGAATAAACGGACACACAAGTTTTGTTGTCAAAATATTTTGATGCATACGAGACTAACAACCACTAATAAAAACTAATATGACTATTGACTGCACACTAATTACTACTATCACACAAATACATAATTTGAATTGATGACAGCACTAACAACCACTAACGTCATGCACGTTAAGATAATAATGCAATCTGCTAATAGATTGAGCTGTGTTAATAATATCATTATAAATTGATTGGTATTGATCCGTGATTCCTCAATCCGTCTCCAGAGAAAACAAAACTTGTAATTATAAAACTTATTATTCAAATACCAAGTTAGGACAGACATATTTTCTGAAGTTTTATAACTTAGAAGATATGAAGTTTGAGTCCTCACAACAATTTTGGAACTATTATTCGCATTCAACTTGGTTTGACCAATTTACTGAATCATTGTATTATAGGAAGGGTTTTAACTTTTAAGTGTATCGAATACATCGGTATTCCAGTTATTTTAACCGTTGATCTGAATTATAAAAAATATATATAATATATATTAACTGAAATCAACGACCGTGTCTTGATTGCAACCCAATTGCTAATCAATTCTAAGAATTACAAACATTGAAAGTTGAGGCATAACTTATTAAAAATTGATTCTTTCCAGCTTTGGTCACCAATTTTCAAAATTTCACAACTTCCAATCCTTAATTCCTAAAATTATGAAATTTTAGAGCAATAAACCAAGTTAATCAAATTTTAAAGCAAAAGTGATTTCGCTCCAAAACTCAACTCGGAGAAGTTACAACAAAACAAACAAGTTGATACGCTGTTTGAACTTTTCTGCTGCAGGACAGATTTATCAACCTAACTTTAAAAATTCATCATAAACTGTATATTTAACGGAAATGCCTCAAATTTTCCAGTTTAGTTTCCTAAATTTCCAAGTTTAATCCTGGTCCCACGCAATTTCGATCATCACCGAATTAGTTATAGCTTTTCAAAATTTTTGACTTCTTTTAAAAGTAATGCAAAAAATTAGATTTCATAATTTATCTTTGAAAAATCATAACTAATTTTCTAGTTAATACCAAATCTTCAAAATTGAATCTTAACCATCATACTTATTATAATTTACTACTTAGCTCTTAATTTGTTATTATTTCAGACGCTATTGAGTTATCGGTTCACTTTCAAAGTTGACGTCTGACTTCAAAACTCAAATTTTCAACAAATAGTTTAACATTTTAAGATTCAATCCTTCAACTATTCTCTAAACTCAATTCCAATCAATCACTAAGTGTACCACCATTACAATAAAAAATAACCAGCTAACAAATTCAATATAATCCATCAAATTCGGAATTCTCAACAATCATTCGTCAACAATTCACAATTTATTTATATTTAGATTTTAAACAATGCAGATGACCTCAAAATTGTTAATTTTTTTCTGTCAATCTTTTTCATTTTTTAGCTGTATAGGTTCTTATTTCCATTGTTCCGTTGCTGATATTCATTAATCTGAATAAAATGCCGTCTAAGTATAAAACTAAACTTTTCTTTTTTTTTTTTTAAATTGTGTCTATGATGATCATCTTTTTTATCATATTTCTTACGATGATTGTAGATTTTTTTAGATTTGATCTTATACGCCTAGTCACACTTACATTTACGGGGTACCTTGATTTCCTAGTTTTCGAATATTTTAGAGTTGCTGTAGTGTTAACTTCGTAGGGTTACAAACCGATTCATCCATTGTTCTTGCCTTGTGTGCGATAGTGCTATTGGGGGCCACTTCTGCCACAGACACTGCCGTGCTGAACAGCAGCAGTTGCCGCCTTCCCCTCTTGGGATGAGAAAGATATGGGAGATTGGTTCAAGTAGTACTGCAGAGATGAAACCAGGGACAGTTTGAGGTGCAGTGGTGTGGGGCAAGCGTCTCCATTATTATTTGGAATTTTTTTTAGTAGCATATGATAATAATGTTTATTTGTTTTTATTAGATTATTAAATTTGACTCCACAACAATTTTTTATTCAACTTTTGGTATTTAATGGTCAATTTAAAAATTTTATATTAGATATTCGTTAGAATGAAATTAGTGTTCTTTTTCTTTTTAAATTAGCTTTAATTTTTGCGTAACTATATTAATTGAAAGAACTTTTTTAACTATGAATATCAATAAAAGTAGGCTTCTAATTGTGTTGGGAAGTGAATTTTTAAATAATTGTTTAGTAATATATATGAAAAGAGAGAAATTTTGATGGTAGTGTTAAAGAGAAAAATTACTTAATTTTTAAAAAATATAAAACCTAAAAGAATAGAATTTTAAATTATATATTATTATTTAAATGACTATTTTAATATTTTAATTTGTATATTAGATATTTTAAAGACTAATCATATTTTACAATAACAGAATATAATCATAACACTAATCATGCTATATGTATATAAAAAATAATTATCTGTATAAAATATATATTAAAATATAAAATACACATTAAAAATAAGTTAAACAATACATATATTTATATATAGATATATAATAATTAATAAATAATTTAATATTTAATTTTTTATATACACATATTATTTTTATTATAAAAATTATTATTATGTTATATAAATTTTGTTCCACTACTAAAATTTTTTTGGAAAAGAAAAGGAACGGTTGGAGAAGCAAAAGAAAGAGGAAGAAATTTAGCAAAATGCTCATCTCAAAGCATAATGCTCATCTCAAAGCTAAGTTGGCTAAGAAAAAAAAAGATGTGAAAATGGGAAGGAGGGATGACCAAGTATTGGTTAAATAGTAGAGGTTCATGTGAAAATGTGAGTTTTGGTGTTGTTAGTAGGTGCTTGATGTGTGAGTTTTAGAATTTGGAAATTTCTTTACATTATTAATATTATAATATGTGTTGGCATAATATCTTAGAAGGTATTATATTAATGGAATTTTTAATGCATATTGATAAAATTATTAAACAATTAATGTATTATTCTTATAAAACTACAAATACATTAATTATAACTTCTAAAATATATTTTTAATAAAATGACAATTATAATTATTATTGAGATTTTTTTGATAATTTACTATTGAGAATTTAACATGTTGTATTGGTATATAAGTTATTAAAATTATTAAATTTGTTTATAAATTTTAATTAATTAATAATTTTAAATTTTATTTATTTTAATTATTTATTTGATATTATAATTTATCTCATAAAACTTGTCTTTATACTACTTTTTTTTTATCTTTAGCATCATGATTTTAAAAATTAACTTTATTATAACATACCATTTAATTAGGATATATATATAAATATATATTAGGAATAGAATTAATATTTTTTTTAAGTATTATTTCAAATTAATTTGTCAAAAGATAATTCAAAAGAAAAAATATTGAAAACAAATTTAGATGCATTGAGGTATTGCATAATTTTTTTTAAAGATTTTATTGGAGATATTTATTTTAGGTTATTAATTGAATTTAATTTTAGATTTTTATAGTTAAAATTAAATTTAAAAATAATTTTAAGTAAGTAGTCACAAATCAAAAAGTAAAATAGTGTTACATTATCGCCAAATTTGTAACTAGAATTGTTGCTTCTAATGTTTAATTCGTGAAGCTAGGGTGTAATAATTGGCTTGGATTGGGTTTGGAAGAAATTGAAAATTAAACTGATTAAATTTGATCGCTTTGAAATAGATCGAATAAATATATTTTTGTGACTAAATCCGGACCAATTATATCAGTTTGCATTGATTTAAATACCGAATTAAAATTAGATTTCTAAAAAAGAAAAGGAAAAAAATTTTGCAACGAAAAAAAATAAGAATAAAAAGAAAAAAATGTGAATCATGGTTGAAGTTTAATTAAGGTTAGGTAAAAATTATATAAATTATATATTTTTAATATATAAATTTTTAAAATTAAAATTAAATTCATAAATATTTTTAAGTAATTAATGGCATAGAATTTTTTTTCTTTTAATATGCTTGCACAAAATAAATGGTATTTTGATCCTTTTATTTTAATATATTTAAATAATATTAACATTAAAAAAATATTTTTGTCTTTTTAATTAAATAAATTTTAAATTAAAATTAAATAATTTTAATATGTTTTGATTTTTTATTTTTTTTATTTTTTAATATATAAAATTTTTTAAATTTTTTAGTTCTTTGCTAAGACACAGATCATTCAAGATTTTGGTGATTTGCTAGACTATTTTTTTATTCCTCTATTTTACATCATATTTATTTTTACTCTTCCGTTTTATACCCTATTTAATGTTATTATAAAAAATATTAATGAGTATAATAAAATAATTACTCAATAATATTTTTATAGTATTTACTAATATGTTTTATTGTACTTATTAATAGTTTTTATAATATAATAAAATATGGTATAAAATAGAAGAATAAAATATTGTGTATGTTAAAAGTATAATAAAAGTATTAATTAGTTCTATAAAAAATATTAATAAGTAATTATTTTATTATACTCTTTAATATTTGTTATAATATAATAAATATTTAAATATAAATTTATAGTTAAGTATTTATAGTTTAAATACAAATATTTGTTTGTAGTTTTGCAAGAATAATACATTAATTGATTAATGATTTTATCAATATGTATTAAGAGTTCCATTAATATAAGAGGAGTGTTAAGGACAGCAATTTTTTGTGTTTTGTAATTATCAATTAGTTATTAATAACGTTTTTAATGGTGTGAGATTACATTAAATGATGAAAGATCACTCACTTTTTTTTTATTATGATTAAGTGCTGACCACAAAACATAAAAATTGCTTACTGAAATTTCTCTTAATATAATACTTTCTAAAATACTATGCTAACGCATATTATAATTTTTGCACCAAGCTATGGAAACAACCCTTTTATACAGGATCTCGAAAAACAACTCAATAAGGAACTAGAAGAGATGTTAGACAGGGAAGAGATTTTATGGATGCAGAAATCGAGAGACATCTGGTTGGTTAACGGTGATTGAAATACTCGTTATTTCCACACCAGAACCATAATCAGAAGGAGAAGAAACAGGATTTTGAAGGTCAGGAACAATGAAGGGGAGGAAGCAGTTTCTACTGCACCCCAAGTCATGGAAAGTACATATCCTAACTTGGAAAGAAGCTGCTATGAAAGACTGTACAAGACCCCAACAGCTGAAGAAATTAGAAGGGCCATTTTCTTTATAGGCTCTCTCAAAGCTACAATTTTATAGATTCTCCTCCTGACATAGTGATGTAATTGGGGGTCAAGTACCCCGTATTGTGAGTTTGTATTCTGTTTTTTATGTTTAGGCCCCTTCATACAACAACAACAACAACAAAGCCTTGTCGCACTGAGTGGAGTCGGCTATATGAATTAAACAACGCTATTGAACTCTGTCATGTATCACGTCTATAGAGAAACTGTTTATATGTAGATCTTGTTTAACCACCTCATGTCTACAGGGATTATAAAGAGACCGTTTAGGCCCCTTCATATTACAAAAAAAAATAATAGCGAATACCAACATAAATTAACACAGATGGACGAGGATTTATGTCTTTTAACTATCTTTTCCGACAATAATAATAGAAGAAAACAGATGCAACTGTGAAAGAGAGGAGTCTGTTGTAACCCACCTACCAAATATTAACTCACAACATTTTTTACTTATTTCATTATAAATAAATCAATAAATGTGAGTTTTAGCATAGGACCTATCTTAAAGGGTGAGTTTTAGCATGATTTAAGACATAAAATGCCCAGAAAATGATTTTCCTCTTTGCCATCATGCTGTATTGTCTACTAAATATTGGAATGCATGCCTCAACCTCTGCCTTCTGTGTGCATCTTTGTTAATATGCTAATCCCTACTCGAAGGTTTGTTCTACAGGAGCCGCACTGGTCTGCATACAAGTATTTGTTCGAGCTGGTTGGTGCATTGAAACATGTGGTTGTAACAAGGGTAAGAATTATGGCTCATGGCTGGTTTGTTATTTCACGTGTTCTCTCCTTTTTAGAAACCAAGCTGGTTTTCTCAATTTCAGGAGACTGAGAACAGGGCCCGTGTGTCAGCATTGAGAAGCAGAACCAAGAAACGAAAGGGTAGGAAGAGTAATAGTTGATAGGGACACAGAGACACTTGCATGTGACAAAAGATGTTCGTTACCTTTGATTAAATAACCCTTCTTTGCTTGTGTCCCTTCTGTAAGTATTTTCGTTTCTTTTCTTCTTGCTACTTCTTGCTTCAGTCTAAGACTTTAATATTAGCTTTGATGTCAAGAATAAATGGACACAAAAGTTTTGTTGTCAAAATATTTTTGTGCCTTCCCGTTTGTTGCATTTTGATGCATCATTGAATTGTGAGTGTAACTTCTTGACAATCTTAAAATCACAACATGAGCTACCACGTGTCACATGGCACTGAGTTAACAAATAATTTCATGTGTGAAAACTGAAAAAGCTCAGTCATAAATGTTTGAGTTGGGTGAGTGTGTGAAGATGATATGATTAGAAAAGAAAATAGAACGAAAATAATGAGGGAAGAAAGAAAGATATGAACAAAACTACACATTCTGTTATAGTAGTAAATTTCAATGCAAGTCGCAATCAATATATCAAAACGGTTTATATACGAGTTAAAAAATAAGTAAAAAGAATGAGTAAACTAACTTTAGTTGACTAACTCTAGTAAATATATATGAGACTAATAACCACTAGTAAAAAATAATAGAAAAATATGATTTGTACATTAAAATTGGTCATTAAAATTAGTCACTAATATATTTGTGTATAAATATATGTAGTTTAATTTATTTTTAAGAATTATGTTACGTGTATATTAAAATCAGCCACCACCGATATAAAATATATGTTAAAATACAAATACACATTGAAAATAAATTAAATTATACATATATTTATACATAAATACATTAGTGGCTGATTTTGGTGTCCAAATAACGTTCTTCTATTTTTTAATGTGTATTTATATTTTAACATATATTTTATACTTGTAGCTAATTTTAATAGCTAATTCTAATATACACGTAGCATAACCTAAAATAATATGACTGCACACTAATTATCACTGTCACACACAAATGCACAATTTAAATTGATGACAGCACTAACAACCACTAATGTCATGCACGTTAAGATAATAATGCAATCTACTAATAGATTGAGCTGTGTTAATAATATCATTATAAATTGATTGGTATTGATCCGTGATTCCTCAATCCGTCTCAAGAGAAAACAAAACTTGTAATTATAAAACTTATAATTATTCAAATACCAAGTTAGGACAGACATATTTTCTGAAGTTTTATAACTTAGAAGCTATGATGTTTGAGTCCTCACAACAATTTTGGAACTATTATTCGCATTCAACTTGGTTTGACCAATTGACTGAATCATTGTATTATATGTATACTCGTAGAATAAATATAGGTATAGAAAATTAAATTAAAAAGGAAAATGTTGGGTACGAAGTTGCATTCTCGTTATATATCTATAGATCTATAGATATTATAGATATATACAAAAGTAAGAAATTGCTAGATGGGTTGGGATATTGATGATGCATTAATGTTAGGTATTATTAAATGTTTTTTTACGACAGAAGTTAGGAATGGAGTTTTATACCTCAGCAAAAGCAGTTGAGTTATGCCAGTCATAATGTGCTGTCTCATTATACTAAAACTTACCTGACCGACATTATATTAATTAAAAGGTTAAAACACGATAATTTGAATTCATTTAATTTTAAATTTTATTTTAGAAAATAAAATATAATTTTTTATTTTTGAATAATTTTTTTTTATATTTTTTTGGTTTCTATTCTAATCTATTTTTTAGGTCATTATTTAAGCTATAAAAATAGTTGTTATTTAATAAATTTAATTAAATTATTATATAATAATTTTTAATTATCAACTTCATGTAAAATTGTATGTAAAATTTTCATCATCAAAATGATATCTGACTACGTGGCATGCACATCTTTTTTGAAAGGTTGTAAATGGCATAAACAATAAAAATATAAAGTTCATAAGAAAAAAAAAGTTATGAATTAAGCCCTTGCTCTAATTTGTTAATCTTTTGTTAAATGAATAATTAAAACACAACCTAATACCTTGGAATAATTAATTATAATTACTATCTCTACAACCTGGCATATATTTGTTGGGGTATTAGCTTTTCATTTTAGTTAATTGATTAGTCTTAAGTTTGAACTTTTGTGCACAAAAAAGTGCATGATTGGCGTCATCAAATAAATTTTCCATGAGTATAATCATTGGTTGTTTGAAGTTTGAACCTTCCACAACAATAACAAGAATACCCACGGCAAAATACTGAAAGTTACAGTAATAAACTAATAATAATAAACAAATAATCAATTAGTGCGCGTAATTAGTTTGAGTGAGTCAACAACACTTCTTTACTCAAATTTAATTAGGGTTAATTAACTAAAAAATTAAACAATTAAGAAGTAAAAACCGAAGCTTTGGGAGATTGTAAGGAATTAAATGATTGAGCTTCAGTTAGATCCGTTTGTTGTTAGTTATTAAATTGAAGAACCCTCTTTCCAATTCTGAAAGCAAACAACTTTTCTTTGTGTACAGTTTCCACGTAATCGCCGGGAGAACCGGTCTTTCTTTCTTTCTTTCTTTGTTTTCTATCCAAATTTATTTTCTTTCTTCACTTTTCCCATTCTCAGCGCTTTATCGCACCTTCTCCTTTCTCTTTCTTTTTCGTTCTTTTCCCCTTTCTCCCATCCTTATTAGGGTTTTTTGAATCTTCCAAATTCCCCAAATTTCCCGTCATTTCTCACTTCCTGTTTCAACGAATCTTCAAATTCATTCGCCCAAGATGATGATGCCCCCTGGCCTCGTCTCCAACCTCCAAGAAGCACTTCAAAACAGAAAAGGTTCCCAAGAACAAGGATCCAAGGACAATGAGGACCCACCCGAACCCGCTTCTTCTACCGATGAGAATCCCGAACCTGAATTCGATCCTTCCAAGCCCATTTTGTTGGTTACCAACAGCGATGGTGTTGAGTCCCCTGGCCTCACTCACCTCGTCGAAGCCCTAGTTCGTCAAGGCCTCTACAATGTCCATATCTGTGTTCCTCAATCGTGGGTCTTTTTCTCCTTCACTTTGATTTTTCCTGTTACCGATTTGTGGGGTGCCTGGTTCTTTTCAAAGTTCGGATTTTTTTTTTAATAATTGATGTGGGTGTTGTTATTGAATATTGTGATGTGTTTTGTAATTTTGTTAGTTCGTAAAATGGTTGCTTTAGGGACAAATCGGTTTCTGGGCACTCTGTTACTTTCAAAGAAACTGTGGAAGCTTGTTCTGCTAAAGTTAGTGGTGCCTCTGCATTTGAGATTTCAGGTAACACTTCAATTATATCCCTTAATCTGGTGTCAATTTGATGGAAATTCATGAAATTTTTCTGTGTATTGATTTTTGTATCGTTAGCATCATTTTTAACAGAAATTGCTTGTTTTCTAAATTCAGGAACTCCTGTGGATTGTGTGTCACTAGCATTATCTGGGGCACTGTTTTCATGGTCAAAGCCAATGCTGGTGAGTATTTGTATCATACAATTAAACTTTAACTGTGCATTTGTTCTCACATCCAATGCTGAGGATTGTGGATTATGATATATATGATTTACATTTCAGGTTATTAGTGGGATTAACCAGGGATCCAGCTGTGGTCATCACATGTAAGTTGTTCACTTATGGTTAGAGATGAATATGTAATCATTGTAAATCTAACATATCGCATATAGCTGCTAAATTCCGAGTTTCATTTGAAAGTGGTGTTTGTAGCCCCTGTGTGTAGACCAATGCTCATCTCATGAAAATTCACCAGGTTCTACTCAGGTGTTGTTGCTGGAGCTAGAGAGGCATTATTATCTGGTGTACCGGCTTTGTCCATATCATTAAACTGGTAAAGTTTATGATTGTTTATTTATATCCAGTTTTAACTGTGCCTTCTTGCTGGACATTATGAATTGGTATCATCCTGTTGTAGGAAGAAGGATGAAAGTCAAGAAACTGATTTCAAGGATGCAGCTGAAGTCTGTTTACCTTTGATAAATGCAGCTATCAGGGATGTTGAGAAGGGAACTTTTCCCAAAAGCTGCTTTTTGAATATAGAAATTCCCACATCACCTTCAAAGAACAAGGTGTGCAAAATTTCTATATTTTCAAATGCTTTGCTGCATTATATAAGTGCTTAGTTATTGGGAAAATTGATTGTTCAAAATTCTAGTATGCTTGAAGTTTGATATTCTATACTCGTTTCTTTCTCTGGGAAAATTGTTTATATGAATGCAGTGTTATCCTTTTCTTTTTAGGGCTTCAAATTAACCAAGCAAAGTATGTGGAGATCCACGCCAAGCTGGCTAGCTGTGTCAGCTAGCCGCTATCCAACTGGTCATTTCATGGCCAATCAACAAGGTGGCCTTGGCCTTCAGTTTGCACAGCTTGGACGGGATGCCTCTGCAGCTGTAAGTGATCCACTTGCTCAAAGAAATTATGTTTATGCTTTATGTAATCCCCAAATGATTCCCATGCATCTAATTCGAATCTTCCTCATCTTTGTCTTCTTCAGGGCGCAGCTCGTCGACTGGCTACACAGAAAAAGAACTTGGAGGTTATTGAATCAGTTGGAGCTTCAGGAAAATCCGATTCCAACAGAGTGAAGAAGTACTTCAGACTAGAGGTAAAAAAGAAAAAGAGAAGAAAAACAATCTTCGTTTAGTATTCTGGCATGAGGATCATGTGTGAACCCTGTTAATATTAAGTTAATCTGTTTTTTTTTTTTTTCCAATAAGAAAAGATAGCATTTTGTACCAAAGAGGTTATCGTAAAAACTAAAAACTTAAAGTTGTTCACAAAGGTTACCTCTGACACATCAAATCACATATGATTTAGATTGCAGGTTTTGAATAGCATTTAAATGATTTTTAATATTTTCTTTAAGTGAACTTACTTAAGCTCTTCTTGCATATTCAGTTTCAGGAAAAGCAGCAGGAAGATATAGATGAAGATATGGATTACGGAGCACTTGAAAGTGGATACGTAAGTTGCAATATTGAATTACTTAAGCAGCAGTAATTTGTTATTCTCAACTAATTCTTTTGTGTGTGATTTGGCGGGGAGCAGGTCGCAGTGACGCCGCTGTCTCTTTCGACTCCCATCGAGAGTGATATTCAAATGGCAGCTTCTGATTGGATTTCTGCTGCCATTCCTGCTGAACAATAGATGGAGAGTTGAGTATGATTGTGTACATTTGAGATTTATGATGATTCTTTCTTTTCCTTTTTTCTTGCATAAATCAAAGATGGAGCAGAAGCGTTAGTCACACCAATTAAATAGTTGATTTCATTTCATTCTCTGTTTCAATTTTAATATTTTTTTTTCTTATTCCGGTTTTGACATTTTAATTTTGGTTCTCTTCATTGTTTCACTTGCTTTGGTTACTTAGTTTATTTCTGAGGCGAAGCAAATGCTTCTTGTAATCACTTGGGCATATTTTAGAAAAATGCCATTTGGAATGTTTGTAATGCCAATTATTAGCAAAACAATGGAGCACTTGTAATTTTCCACTTGTATCTTCATTTGAAGATAGTTAAGCTTTGGAGTTGATGATTTCTTAGTATGTGTTCTGTTCTTTCTCATATTCAAGGTGTACTAGTGTATATTATTTATGTTAAAAGAAAAATTAATTTTGAAATGGATTTTGTTTGTGATTTTATATATTTCTATAGTGTAACCACTTTTGAAGCCTTCGTTAGTGATTTTGTATATATTCAAATATATTCAATAGATGCAGCTCTACAAAATTGAGTTTAATTCATGATGCCAAATATGATGAGAAAGCATGACTATAAAAAATCCCAAATAGTGTAAATCAACACTGACAAGGCACAATTTGGAACTTGGAAGGATGGGTGATGTTTGTATCATCTTTTATATACAATTTTTTTTTTTTATATTTTTACCTATTCTACCGATATCTATCAAGTATCAACTACTTTTTTATTGTATTTAAATTATAATAATATTAGATTAGATAAGTTCAACTCTTTTGTTTTTTATGGAAGATTTTCCCCCTTTTTTGCATAAATGAATAGGTGAGATTATTAGTTTATTACTAGGATTTTTTTAATTTAAATTATTTAAATATAATATCTACGAAACTGTGTAATTTAGAGTGTATTTATCTATATGCACAACATCTCAAAAGCACATTTTGAATGCACATTTTCATAAATATTATATTTAAATAAAAAAAAATCCTTATTACTATGGTTTGCACTTTAGGTAAGGTTATAATATTTAATGCTGTAAAAAAAAATAAAATGTCAATTATCTAATCATTTTTTGTTTGGTCAGAAAATGGGTTAGATAATCTTTAAGACTGCGTTTGTTTATAGAGACATAAACAGAAACAATATGTTCAGAACGTAGTGTATTTTGTATCTATTCTGACAGAAAAAACACAAAGACACTAACAAAAGATAAAATTTATTTTTTATTATTTTTATTATTTTTATTAATTTTTCATAATTATATTTTTTATCACAAATTTTTTAAATAAAAAAAATAAAAATAAATTAAATTTTCATAAATTATTCTAATTTATATATGTCATATACCCAATACTAAAGATTTTCATCCACCATTGGTCTTAGGTAAGTTTCGAACCCAAGTGCACATATTGCAAAGGCAAAAATCATTATCACTAGACTAGGCCTTGTGTTATCATTTGAAAACTTTTTTCAAAAAGGAAAAAAAACATGGGCTTAAAAAGCACTTGATTTCTGTGATGGGCTTTACTCTACGGCCGAACCAACCTGTTTTTATTTATTTATTGGTGTCTACTAACTTGTTTTTAAAATATAAAAATATATTATCTTACGGTTGACTGGTTGAGACTTAGATCAGATGACAATTAGGTTGTCTCTTAGAAAACTGCACCAAGATCAAATCCCAACTAAGACTGAAATGAAAAAAATATATCATCTTAAATAATTTAGCCAAACATATTAAATTAATAAATTTCACCTATCAGTTTTACATAAAAGTATTCTATATATTAACATTTTATATGAATAGTTACTTAATTATAATGATGGCTATGGCTCTATGACATATATATGTAGTTGGTGGAAAATTGTGTGTGAATAATAATAATAAAAGAAACTTGGCTACAGAATGAGAAAGTCAACAGGACAAATTGATGTTGACTTTATATATATATATATATATATATATATATATATCCATGGCGGCTTAATGTTGCATCCAATAAACACATAGAATAGAAGTATATAATGCAAACCTATTATAGCATTGCAGCTTATTATTCTTCTTCTAACTGTCACTGTCTTTTGCAGATAAAAAGGATTTCAATCTCACCGCACTTTATGGCACCGCCCAATCCAACACACTCCCATAATCTCTATCTACTTGTGTGCCAATTCTTTCATTTGCAAATAAATAAATAAATATTTCATCCAATCTAGTTTAGTGAATTGATGTATGTATAGTATTATAAGCCAAGATTGTTGCAATTTGTTTAGAAGTTTAATTTGGATGTATTAATAGAGTAAAGTATTTTATACAGTACTATAATTATATGTGTATTTTTTTATAATTATTCGTACTATTAATATAAAATGTAGTTATTTTTACTGATATAATATTACGTGTAATTAAATACGCGTATAAAACTACATGGATATATGTGTATAAGAAATTTCAGATTATATATTAATAACCTTGTACTGTATGCTCTATCATCTTCTTCCTACAAATTAAAGCTTTGAATATTGATTTAGAAAAAAGTGAGATAACACTAACAATAATAATAATAATAGGGGAATCAAAGGGGTCCCCAATAAATTTTCAGAAAAATTAAAGCGTCACTGATGGATAGATCATAGATATGGCAAAACAAAAGAAGTTAATGATATTAATCGATGAGAGTGAAAAGATTTCTTTTGCTCATCTTACTCACCTTTCTAATTCGTTGCTGAATTCAATTCCCTGTGAAGTAAAAAAATGAAATGATTCTATGAAGATGGCCCATAATTAAAGAGAAAAGTTTCATTGATTTATTTGATTCTGGAGCTATGAGAAATTGATTGGAATAATTCAAAATAATAACAATAATTAGAAAAGAAGTGAGTCCACTAGACAAAGTTATTATGGACCCATCAAATTATAGAGCTTACGCGGTGCCGACTCGCCTTCATGCTCAACCTTCTCTTTGCCTCTTTTTTATTTAATTTTAATTAATTTTCAGCATGAATGATTGAGCTTCACATTAATCACTGCTCAGTGGCTAACAAAATTTGACATTAATCCAAACATAAAAATCAACTTGTTATCATTAAAAGAGGTTGTGTCTCCCTAGCTTAGATTCTTTCCAGAAGATTTCTTTTGTCACCAAAATCATAATTAATTATACTTGGAAATAATGGTTTTCATCCCCCCCCTTTTTTTTTGTTTATCTTAGCGAGGCACTACTATATATGAGAATAATGTGAAATTTGTTGATGGAAATTACACAACAACAGAGAGACTTTAATTACTTTTCAAAATGAGTAAACTTAGTAATTAATATCTAAGCAAAAAGAAATAGTACTGTTAACATTTTATTTCTTTTCCCTTTGGGTTTAATTTATTGTTGTGATCATAGTGGAATCCACTATATGGAAGAATATTATAGACTATTTTAAAGTTTAAAACACAGAAACATAATATATGATAATATTTTAGTTATTTTTTTGTATGAAGATATTTTTATGTAAATAATAATTTTTTTTCTTGTATTGATTCTTTTATTCCTAAGCATATAGAATACAATCCCGCTACGTTATCAACAGAATTTCTGCCAACTTCTGCTAACTCTTATTTATAACTATGTTTAATGGAAGTGTCTTTTGTAGATGTGTTTAATAAAAATGTCTTTTCTTATGGCTGTGTTTAATAAAAATATTTTTATAGATATATTTTTTGGATGTGTCTCTTTATATATGTGTTTAAAATTTAATAATTAATTATTGTTGGCAATAAATTGACAAATAATATGTTGATAACTATACTTTTTCTATAGAATAATATCGTCAAGTCAGGTTACATGTATTACATGCAAGAATTCAAACTCTTTGTAGATACAATATGTGTTGATAGTTGAGATTTATTATATATTTGATATATTTAATTAAATCATTATTTAATAATTTTTTAACTATCAATTTTATTTATATGAAAATTAATGTAGGTGAATTTTTATTATTTATAAATCATTTCCTTGAAAGGGAACAGGTTCATTATTTCTTAAGGCTCTTGCTCTTTTATATAACGACGAGTAAGTGAAATATTTGCAATGTCTCATAATATTCATAGTTGAGATACAAGTAAAAAAAAATTATAGAGTTCTTGTTTTTTGTTATAATTTTTTGTTTTAGCAAAGTTACTAAAACTAAGAATTAATTGTATAAGATATATAAGTTTAATCTCTGTCCTTGTTATAAATTATACATGTAGTTATTAGTAAAAAGAAAATACAAAGTGATACACTTTTTTAAATCAGTAATCCTCTTTTCCCCTTCTTTCTATTCTATTCTCCCTTTTTCCATCAAAAAGACTAGAAGTGACTTTTTATTCTCTATCTCCATTCTTTTCCAAAAGTTCAACCAATTTATAAGCAACATCTCTAGCTAATTTAATTTCCCGGGTAAAGCAAATAATGTCATCACCACTCAAGGTAAAGACTGAATGAGCTTTAGCTTTTAGAGTACCATAATAATTCAAACACACTCAGACATGTTTTTTGTACTTATTTCAATAGTGATGCATTTATATCTAAATGTTTAATTATTATATATGTTGGTCCTATAATTTTATTCAATTTATAATTAAATTTTTTATATTTTTTAATTAAATTTTTATATTATTTTTAATTTTATAATTAAATATTTATCTGTAAATTGAAGATATCTAGATTAAGAACAAATTTAAGTAGATGTTTTTTGAAAAAAATATTCTATTTATTATACCGTTTTTAACATGAAAAGAATTTAATTATAAAATTTAAAAAATTATAAAAATTTAATTGAAAAAATATAAAAATTTAATAATAAATTTAATAAATCTATAAAAATCAAGAAAATAACCATAATTAAATTAAATGCATGACCTTAGGTATACCAACGACAATAAAGGAATAATCTCTTGATTTATTTGCAAAATTTGTCTCCAATAATCCATCACTACAATTAATCAAACATGTTTAAATTCATCTTGATGAAATCATAATAAAATATATACATATATATGGTGCTATATATTTCATATAAACGCCAAAACACCCTACCTAGCTAGGTCATATTTTAGGTCATGACTTTGGCCTTATCAACTATTTCTCTCTCTCTCTCTCAAGTACCAACAAGTTGACCATGGCATGTGTACGGCTTTTGTCTTTGTTTTGACGTCATCATCCATATCATAAATATCAGAAAGAAAGAAAGAAAGAAAGAGAGAGCAATGAAACAATATGTCAACTTTAAAGTAGTTCACAACTAGACTCATATGATTGGTATACAACAACATACACTATAGAAGTGAATCATAATAATAATAATAATTATACGCATATTTAGAAGTAAAAATAAATATATATTTATAGAGAGAGAGTACTTACTTTTAGGCGACAAACATGTGAATTCTGAAAGGACCTCAACATATATTTATGGCAGTTTCAAAGCAAGCACATCACTTATAATGGAAGACCCTCAAAACTAGCATCACTCATGTTTACCATTGACAGATAGAGACACTCCCTCTATCTATCTATCTATATACTCTCTCCCCTGCCTCTAATATTTATTAAATGCATCACATCTCTTTTTTCTTTTTTGACCTTAAAATAATGTATGCATGGAACTAATTTACCTCATCATCACTACTACTACTACTACTACTACTACTATTACTTGCTCAATTATATGTACACATAATAATAATAATAAGCTTGCTTAATTAATTAATTAATCAAAGCTACTAGAAGGAAAATGATGATACTAAATGTGATCTGCTTGATAGAGTGATGCTGATGAAGAAGATGTTGATGATGGCAATGATGATGGAATGATGAGGGGATTATTATTATTATTATTATCAATGTGTTGTTGTTGTTGTTCCAATTGATGATGATTTGCAGCCAGAAGAGTTGCTTGATCTTGTGGACAAATAGCAGCAGCAGAAGCAGAAGCAGGTGTAGTAGTAGTAGTAGTAGTAGTGTAACAGTGGATTCTAGCAAGAGGATCTTGTTGTGATGATGAAGCAGGTGAATATGGTAAGCCACAAATATAATCCTCAATGATGTTGGTGTTATTAATATCACAGATTTTTGGGACAACTGGTTCCATCAAGTGATGAAGATCAAAATGCTGCTGCCATGTAGTACTAACTGGATTATTGATGATGAGTTTATCAATAATATAGTTTGATGGGGTGGCAGCAGTGATGGCAATATCATGATCACTACTATTTTTGGAAATCTGATGATCTTCTTGAAGAGGTAGCACACATCCAAATGATGATGATGACCAAGTATCTTCATACAAAGATGATGATGGATTAACAGTAGTATTCATGGATGGTACTACTACTGTTTCTGCAGTAGGCATTTGAATATGGTGATGGAAGTTGTTGCCATTATTGTTATAATTAATGTTATTGTTATCAAGCTGCTGCTGCTTGATATCAATAACATTTTGTTGATCAAAAGCTTGAAGGATTGATGATGGGATTATTGGAAGGTATAGCTGATGAGGGTTTAGGATAGGGTTTTCAGGGAAGAAAGTTTCTAAGGAAGAACCATTATTATTATTGGCAATAAGGCCATGATGATGATGATGATGGATATGATGATCAGAAAATGTGGCCAAAGAAGGAACAAGAACATCATGGGAAAGAAGCTTCTTCTTTATGCTTGAATTCCAAAAGTTTTTCACCTCATTATCTGTTCTTCCAGGTAGGTGTTTTGCAATCTGAGCCCACCTGAAGAACAAGTTGATATACACATAAAAAGAAAGGTTTTTGATTTGATGGGGTTTGAGAATATGAAGTATGGGATACCATACCTGTTGCCTAGAATGCTATGGAGGTCAATAATGAGAGCTGCTTCTTGAGGAGAGAAGCTTCCACGTTTCAAATCAGGTCTGAGATAATTAATCCATCTTAATCTGCAACTCTTTCCACACCTCTGCAACCCTATACATGAAATGAAATGAGAAAGTATAAAGAGAATGATGAAGAGAGAGGTGAAGTTATTGGTACCTGCAAGTTTAGGGACAGAGCTCCAACAACCATGGCCATAGGTGGTGATGTAGTTGATGAGTTTTTCATCTTCTTCTGGTGACCAAAGGCCTCTTTTGACCTTCTGCTTGTTGCAGCAAGAGTGATGCCCCATTATTATGAATATGATGCTGTCTAAGGCAATGAGGGGAACAAGATCAGTTTTGGGATTCTATCTATATATATAAACTGAAAAAGAAAAGAGAAGAGAGAGAGAGTTACTATAAGGGAATCTTGATTTAATAGGGTGTAGAGCCTATGATCTTTTAGGCATCCCTAGTAGGTTACAAGATGTTACATCAAAAGTATTGTATTCAGAGAAGGAAGGCTTGCCGTTTATTTTCTTAGATATTAGTAAAATTGAGATTGAATTTTAAAATATTTCTTAAAATTTTAAGGGCAAAATGATATATTTTTGATTTGATTACTCTGTTGGTCTCTATAGTTTTGTGAAATTTTCAATTAGGTTTCTATACTTTTTTTTTTTAATTGAGTCCCTTCACTAATTTTTTTTCAATTAAGTCTCTCTTAGTAGTAATTGGCTTAATTTTATAGGGACCTAAGTAAAAAAAAAAAGAATTGGTACATGGATATAAATAAAAGGAAAAAAAGTGTAGGGACCCAATTAAAAAAAAATTTAGTGTAATGACTCAATTAAAAGAAAAAAAAAGTATAGGGACCTAATTGAAAATTTTACGAACTATAGATACCAGCAGAATAATTAAACCTATATTTTTTTGTTTATTGACAAATGACAATATGTCTTTAGGTATTATATATTTTAAATTAAAATGTATAATATATATAGTAGATGTATTATTTTATCTTTAAAATTTTAAAAATATCATAAAATTTAATAATTAAATAATATACTAATTTTTTTATATTAAAAAATTAGCCAAGAGAAGAAAAAAACTGAAGAGAAGAAATAAAAAGAGTATATATTCAAATAGATTTTTGAAGAATTTTGTGTCGGACACTTTTTGTTTTTTAAAAAAATTATTTTATTGAGATTTTTTTATTTTATAAAATAAATTTTTATTTTAGTTAGATTCGTTTTTATTTATACAAATCGGTCTTTAAAAATACGACGAATAGATCTATATATTTTATTTTTATATTTAAAGATTTTTATGTAATAAAAATTGTTTAAAAATCAAAACATGTGATACAAAATTTTTAGAAATTTATTTGAGTATATTTTAAAAAAAAAAAAAAAAAGGAAATTGAGGGAGTGAGGTGGTGAATTTAATGCTGGGGAGATGTACAGAGATTGTGGGGCATGGAAGAAGCGAGTTAGGGTTTTGTGGGGAAAGAGCTAAAAGCTGCAGTGCCTTCTCTGCAACACTTGTATGCCTTTTAATGGATCCTTCTTTTTCCCTTTCTCTTCCCATGGCCCTCCCTTGTACACGTGTCATCCATGCATTCTCTTCGGACCCCCCTCGCTCCTCTTCTCTTATGCCCTTACATCTTCCCTATCACACATGTTCAAACTTAGGTAATTTTTGTGCTCATGGATGAAATACCTATGTATTGTTAATTAATTTGTTAGGGTTAGAAAAATATTTCTTCTAGTGTTGTATATGCATGTGATCTATATTATTTCTTCTATTGAATGCATAAGTGTTACTTGGTTATTAAAGAAATATGGTAGGAATGAATAAGTGTTTTTTATGTGTGAAGAATGATAAAAATTTTAATTTACAGTGATCTTGATAGTATGTCGAAAAAATTATTGTGTAATTAATATTTGATATTTTAATGTGTATGACAAGTTAAGGTAAGTAAAAATAAAAAATTAATAAAAAATATGTGTTATGTATGTTTTTGTTGTTATTTTTATGATTGTTACTCGTATTAATTTTTTTATTGGAGTCGAGATCTTACTGTAACAACTATAAAAAAAAAGTTACATTTTTTAGTAACAACAACACTATAAATAATTAACTGCTTATAAAAAATCGCCAGATAATTTGATATATATTTAATTAAATTATGTATTTTAATCATAATAATTAATTAGTTAGAATAATCTTAATTTTTGAACGAGTCAACTGATACGAAAATTTTTATTACAGATTAAATAATTTTATAATATATGTCCATATCTAAATTTTTTTTTTTGTGAAATATTTTTATATAAGTAATTAACAAAAAAATATTTGCAAATATTTTAGCTTTTCAGTTTTGTCCTTATTGAGAATGGTAATTAAGAAAGAAAAAGGCGATAAGAAGAGGGGTTAATGATAGAGGACAGGACTGTATTTCCAAGAGGTGAATGATTAACATAATCCTCTTCCATTATGGATCACTTAATCAATTAAATTGAAGCTTCAATAATATTACAGCTGTAATGTACTCTATAGACATCATTAATAAGTAAATAAACGTTTCAAGGGTCATCATTCAAGGTTGATTGTTCTTTTTCATTTTCTTTTCCTAAATAGAAAATATTTTACTTAATAAATTAAGACTATACATAAGAAAAGTCTGTTTCTATTATTGGATATATGTATATATATATTGCATGCATTCGTAAGGTTTTGAATGATTTTATGTGAAAAGTGTTTACATTATTAAAGGAGATATATACATTAATTAAGTATAGAAGACAAGGGTGGCCAAGGGGCTAGCCATCTATAATATATATATAATATATGTTGTTCAAAATTGAATTTTGTTTTAACCTTTATGACTAAAAAAGTTTGTGCTCTTCTTGCAACTTGGTCCACCATATTAATAATATCATGTATTATATACATAAGTGATATATATATTTAGTGAGAAATTAAAGTAGCTTTATTATATGACAGTGATAATAATATAATTAAGAAAATACGAGTATTTATTTTCAATTGTCAAATAATTAATCTTCATAGATTTTTTGCTCAATATTTATCAATAAATGTATTATGAAGAAAAGTTTTTATAATTTAACAATTATTGAGGTTCAAAAATAGGCTATTTTTTTTTATATGAGATTAATATATGAGTTATACTGAGTTATGAAGTATTGGGGAGATATACACAATTGTGACGGTTTTCAATTTTTTTGTTTTAGTGAGAAGAAATTAGACCCAGAATTTTTTGCCAATACACAAATCGGACCCAATATTTACATAAATCGGACCGAGAGTTTTCTGCCGGTACACAAATCGGATCCAGGATTTACACAAATCGGACCCAGGATTTTCTGTCAGTACACAAATCGAACCCAAAATTTTCAATACCTCCTCATACCCTGTTAAAACACCATATACCTTCGTAACTCTGCTATACACCAACCCTCCCTCCATATTAAAATTAAAAAGTTCTCAAAAATATCTTGATATGCTAAAATGATTATTTTTAACTATAATAAAAAGATGATAAAAAGAAGGTAGCTAGTAGCTAGTACTGATCCAAAAGCTGTTTTCGTTTTTCAAAGTAATCAACCGGGATTTATTGAAAAGATTGGTACGTATTTAAACTTTAGAAAATTTGCCATCAAATGCGGTCAAAGGTGGTGATTTGCTGGATTACTTAAATGTGAACTTGTTCCTTTTAGGGAAATATAAGAGCTTTTCATTTCCACGAATCTTAAATAATGGAGCAGGCTAATTTATCAAAGTTTTTGAATATAATTAAAAAGTAGTTACATCTTATATAATAAGTAGTGGTCCTGTTGTGATAATGATGAACGCATCAAAACTAACAATTAATTAAAAAGGGATAGACAATGATCTTAACCTTGTGTTAAAGTAGTGACAAATATTTTTGCTCTAGATAGAGAAAAATAAAGTGGTAATAATAATTTCATGGAAGTGGAACATAGAAAAGCAGCTGCGAATTTTCACAAACTAATTGGCTAAGAGAATATTTCATAAATTACTATATATTTACCTGTTCTTTTAGCATGCTGCATTAAAATTATACAAAATTAAAGAACTATTTATTATTTAGTTTGATCCATCCGTTATAATTTGGAATAACTAATATATAACCTATAGTATGGTTATTTTATTTATGACATTGTTGATTACAACATATTATATATATATTATGATAATTATAAATAAGTTATAATCAATTTGAATTGGTTGAGTGATTAATTTATTCGTCAATTTCAACAACTGGAGAATACCATTAAACAAACATTAACTTAAGTATTAGAGTGTTTTTTGAAACTTGAAAGTGTTCGTTCTACAATAAAAAATATTTTTTTCTCAGTACTTTGAAATAATTCTGAACTATATCTCGGATAAAGTTCAGGTAGAGGTGTTATCGATTCGGTTTGATTCGAAAAAAACAAAAAAATCGATTTTTTCGATTTTTTATTCAGTTGTAGTAAATTTTGGTTCAGTTTTGCAGTAAATTTTGGTTCGGTTCGGTAACTTACACCCCTAAATTCAGGTAGACCAGATAATTATAATTTTTTATAATTAAATATTTAATTTATTTATTATCAAATATTTTATTTAATTATATTTCATTATTGCTGTACATTTTTAATTAACAGTAGTGAATTGTAATTACTGGCAATAATGGTGGTAAATAATACAAATGAAAATTTCAAAACCTGGTTTTAATTGTTCAATGTGTGGTTGTTGTGGTGTGGCTTCATTCTTTTTAATATTTTCTTTATGGGAAACAAACGATTTCAATTGGTATTCAAACCTTATAACATGCTTCACCATTTAGGTGAATAATAAGTCTTTTACTAATGATGATTAATCATTCTTATTCGTTCTTAGTGTGTACTACCATTCCAAATTTACTATCATCTTCATTCCGAGGGTCATATATATCTTGGACAAGAAGAAACATTGAATTCGGTGTAATGTTTCACTCAAACTTCAATTCTGAGCTGTCATTTAAAAAAAAACATTATTAATTTCAATATTTTCATTAATTAAGTAGTTTTTAGATTTTTTAGTCCATAGTATAAATTACACTTGAAATTACTCAAAATATGAATCACTCTCACCTGGTCTTGATGAAGAAAATGCATGCCAAAATGAATATTTTACTAAGAGAAAAGTATCGTTTTTGTCCATAACGTTTGGGGTAAGTCCTATTTGTGTCCCTAACGTTTAAATCGTCCTATTTGTATCCTTAACGTTTATAAAAATGATTCAATGTTTTCATACTATCAATTATACTAACAAATCAGATTATATTTTTCAATTATTTTTACTTGGATGTATTCATTCTTAATTAGGTCTCACTTGGATGTGTTCGATTTTAATATTATACCCACTATTTGTGTTTAGATTCAATTATGTCCCTAGAAAAGTGAATTATGTAAATGTTGTACGAATTAGTTTCAACATTTGATGAGTTATTTTTCGGAGTAGATCATCGATTCTATCCCAGATATTTGTATTCTAACTTTAAGAAGAGATTTTTAGAACTCAAACTAAAGCACTCATGATGTGTAATTGACGGCAGGATAACATTGAATCACTTTTACAAACGTTAGGGATACAAATAGGACGATTAAAACGTTAGGAACACAAATAAGATTTATCCCAAACGTTAGGGACAAAAACAATACTTTACTCTTTTACTAATTTAGGACTAACTTGCAAAATAAAAAATTTAATTCGATTTATATTAAAATTGAGTAGGTCTTAATTTAATTTCAAAAGCTAATTCAAAAAATAAATGATATCTTATATTTATAAACTACCTAAAATTATATGTATTTTATACTATTAATTTTGTGTTAATTACAACAATATAAAATATAGTATTGCTAAAGAGACAAAAAAATAGTCTAAAATTATTTTATTTAATATTTATTAATTTTAGTAAAAATTAATTAAAATTAATTAAGATAAATTTTGATTATTTTTTATTAATTATTTTTTGTTATTAAATATTTTGGCATAAAATAATAGGATAGCGTAACGGTATTGGCAAACGGTAACAGGAAGAATATTGTTTCCCATGCAAAGAAATTTATTACGTGCGTCCTTAGAAGTCAAGGGGTTGATGAAATTATATATTTTTCCAAGCAAGGCATGATTCATCATTTTTTGACACAAACAAAAACATAATAAGTCGAACATTATTCATTATTTCGTTTTGAAGGAGTAGTGATATATATGATGAACTCCAAAAAGGTGTTTATGGATCCACTCTTCTAATACAAACTAAAAAGGAAAAAATAAAAGGAGAAAAGGAGAAAGAGAAAGAACCAATAAAAATGCTAGTGTCCACATCTCACAAGAATTTTTAAATCTCATTTCTATATCTTTTACAAATTATTTCAACATTGCTGAGCTAGAATCTCAGCATCCAAAACAAGAAAAACATGTTAGGACTTGGTATTAGGGTTGGAAATGAGTTAAGTTGAGTTGAGTTAGATCAAGTTTAAGTTCGGCTCATAAACTTGACTCACAGTTCGCCTCATTAACAATTGAGTCTATTTTTTAAATTTAAGCTCGACTCACCGAAAACTCACGAGCTGGTTCAATCTCACGAGTTGGCTCAAATAATAGAAACATAATCTATAATTATATATCAATAAATTATAATAACTTAAATATTTTAAAAAGTATTTAAAAAGATTAATCTTAACATTGTTTATCATTCAATAAATTATAAATTTTTTATTTATGTCCTACATCAAAATTATATATAAAAAATAAATATAAAATTTTAAATAATTAAGATTATATATATATATATATATATATATATATATATATATAATCGAAACAGCTTACAAGCTAATGAGATGAGTTTATCCAAACTTAAGCTCGACTCATTTAATTTATGAACTTAATTTTAGGTTTAAGCTTGACTCACTAGCTCATGAATTTAGTTTATCGAGTTATTAACGAGTCGAGTTCGAACTGGCTTGACTCACTTTTAGTCCTACTTGATATATATGTCTTTCTTTTTCAAATAAATAAATAAAATAAGAAATAGAAAAACAAGAAATAGGTGGTCTCATCAACATAATCTCATTAGAGTTGATGTTGAGTAATATGGACGGAATAAGTAGTAAGATTTTGCTCAGTCCCTTATATATATTAGGTGAGATCCCCTATAATTATCATCAATATCATTGATCTAGTCTTAAAATACTTTTTTTTTCCTTTTTCTTTTTTAACTTTTAAAAATACAAAAACGATTATATATACTAATAGGATTCTTCATGCAAAACTTTCTTTTGCACTTGAAGTATATTTATCCATAAGTTTGTTTTTTAAAAAAAAAATTATAATAATATATATGTTATAAAACTATTTATTATCCCATAAATTTCAACTGTTAAATAGAATTATATCCGAGTTATTAATAGTTATATAACAGATACAAGTCTATCTATATATGTTGAATCTTATAACATCTTCCAGCAAAACAAACATAGAGTAGTAATAAAATATATAATCAACTATATTAGATGAAAATTAAAATTAACTACTAAAATTATTTATTAATATATTTGTATAAGATATATATTAAAATATAAATACACATTTAAAATGAGTTAAATTACATATATTTTTATACATTAATATATAGTAATTGGTTTTAGTGTACTGTTAATATTTTTTTGGATAAAATATTAAATTGATCCATTATGTTTGACCTAATCCTATTTTACTTTCTAAGATTTAAAATGTCCTATTTGAATATATAAAAAAAAATTGTTTAGTTTTAATATAGTCCTTCCATAAAATCAAAGTTAAATAATTAAAACTCATAACTAACCTCTTCAGATGTTGAGGGAAGTTTTTTCAATGGAGATGTTGATGGCCTTGTCTTTGTTGTCACTGACGAATTTTTGTGCAGAAAGCAAATTTTCAACGATATTTTCTATGTGCTTAGACTAAGACTAGTGGTTTACGGAGATGCATCTACGACTAATTTTGTACTTTTTCAAGTTTATATATCTTTTTCAAATTGCCTTATTCTTATACTGCTGTAACGTAAAAAATTTTGTTAGTATTTAATATTAAACTCACCGTAAGATTACCTAAATGAAACCTTTTAAGATTTAAATAAAACACTTTAAATTTTAGAAACTAAAACAAAATTAAATCTAAACGTACGGAATTAATTTAATATATAAATGATGAATGAAACCCTAATTATGAACACGTTTCTTTAAATTTATTTGCTTTTTTAGTCCTTGGGATTTGGGTCTACCATAAAAACCATATAAAGCAAAATTGATTAACCGTGTTCCAGCAATTGGTACCACTGGAAAGAGGGTTATGGCCAATGCTGGGGACAACATGAAGAATCTATTTGCCGGCCACTTTAATTTGTGTGCCCCTAACACTTCATTTCAATTCAAATTTTCATTTGATTACAAGAATGGACCAAAAGAATGCGTTTTCATCCTGTTATAGATTCCATGTAAAGTAGTACTGTACTATTCTTAATTATTGCCTACCTTATCTATTCATGCCTGCTTCCTTCAATTATCTCATCATTTCCATCTCATTTATATTATTTCAATGAATTCAAGAATCTTATAACAGTAATTATGCACATCTACTTAATTAGATTTTTTTCTTTATCTTCTGCTGTTTTTAATTCTATATCTCAACAAAGTTATTATAATAAATTATCATTTGTACCCATAAAAGATACAGATACTGACAAATGTATCAATATAAGAATAAAACGATAATTGTAACTACAAAAGATGACCTCCGTGTGTCAAGAGTATCCAGACGTTTGGTTACGTAATTGGTCTGTTAGGGTACTCTTGGCACACAAAAGCCATCTTCCGTAGTTACAATTGTCGTTTTATTCTTATATAGGTATATTTGTCAGCGTATGTATCTTTCATGGTACAAATGGTAATTTATTCAAGTTATTATTAAGTTACATAATAACATGCATGCTACATGAAATCTCGAGGAATTAGAACGAGTGTGAAACGTTTTATATAATCGTTCATTCACATTAGTTACATAATTATTTTTATTGACGTGATATTACATGATTGAATACACGTATAAAACTGTGTTACAGTATATTAAAACTAAATTCTACAATGAAATGTTAATGAATAATAATAATATGAACATATATGGTAATACTACCTACCTTAGTTTGTATGATTTGTTTGGTACTAAAGTTGCATAATGATTCTGTTTGACCATTCTATAATTGTGGAGCAAAATCTAATTAATTACAAGTTGATCCGGTTTAAATTAAAGAGAAGAGTAGTACAAGAAGAGACTAGTCTTTTCATGAGTGGGAAAAAGCAATGAATTTATTATTGGGTTTGGAATAATAATCCTAATTAGAATCTGGATGTGTACCTTAAGAATATGATGATGAAATAGTAAATGAGATAAAAACAAAGATCTTTATTGCGGTGAAAGAATGGAAGAGGGATTGTGGCAGTTTCATGCTGAAATTTGTTGCTTGTGGGAGAAAAAGTTGGAGCTTGGCATGCTTATGATGGAAGAAACAGATAGTTAAAAACAAGATTCCTAATTAATAAATGCACATGCAACATTTAATTCTGCTGGCATCTTTTGCTTTATTTGTTGAGCCATCAAAGGACTCTTGTTGTCAGATTCTTTTGTTTTTTTCCACAACTTAATGAGATATCAAAAACAAGTACATGAGAAAAAGAATGCTATGTAATTCTTTGTCCTCTATTGATTCCCACATTGGTATGTGTCATTTTCAGTCAAATGCTTGTTTTTCTCCTCTTCTTTTTTCATTTTTCCCCCTCTATGAGAAGCTAGGGGAATTTTATTATATTTTTTTTATTTTTTTTAAGAGGAAAGATATCAATATGCATCATCCCTTGATATGCAACGAAACCCTAAATAAAGTAACAATGGTTATATCTCCCTCACCTAAACTTATCTTCAAATCACATATGCTACTATGGTCAATGATAAAGGAGAACCTAATATAATTAAGTGTTGTGTTTAATTAATGGTATACTTAATGAAAGATCAGTTATTAAGAGCTTAACTAACCAATATGGACACATCAACTATATATGTGCCTATCAATCAAGAAAAAGTACAGGTAACCAACAATATTTTTGAACAATGTGTGAACAATGTGAATTAATAAAGTTAAAAGAGTAAATTAATCTTAAATTTAATTAGTAATATTAAATTAGGATGTATTGTATTTTTATTTGATTAGTGGTTATTCATATTGTTTAAAATGGTCATTATTTACCTAGCACTCCCTATTAATAATTACCGTAATGTTAGAAAAAAAAAACGAAACTTGTCTTATTTAACATTCATTAATTGTGAAGACAATTAATGAAAATTAAATAAAATAAAATTTTAACTATTTTTGGCCAATTTATTTTGGTTACCAAACATTTTTGAATTAATTATTTGATGCCTCGTAGGCTTGAAGGAAACTCTATCTAGTATCTACTTATATAATCAACACATTTATGGATAACATATACTTAATATTAGTATTAAAAATTAAATAGACCTAATTTACTCTAAAAATTAATTCAAGAGGTAAGAATTATTTAACATTTATAAAGATAAATATTAGCTAAAGACTTAGTCATTTAAAATTTCTCATAGTATTGGGAGACAAAAATTAGTCAAAATCTAATTAATAATAAGTAGACATCAATTCATATAACCAAAATAATATAATGCCATGGAAACAAAGAATTGAATTCATGTTCAACCTAAGATAGGTTCACATAGAAAGTAAAATAATATTCATGCATACTCTACATAGATGCACTAGGAAGAGAGTAAAGAAAAAGATAAAGAATTATTCTAAGTTAAGGACAAGAAATTGCTCAATCTGTTTTTCCATTGCTATTCACGCTTCCAAGTCAATCAATAATTGGAAGTGACATGCATAATAATAATAATAATAACTAAATTAAAGGGACACATTATTATATATTATTATTATTATCTTATATTATAAGTATGGCGAATGTAGATACTGAGAAAGAAAAGGAAAATGGAAAAATAAGGAGCTTAGGGTCTGTATAAAGCAAAGAAACAAGAGTGCAATTACCCCACAGAAAAAGGGATATCTAAGAAAAAAATTAATAACACTTTCTATAAGCCCCCACTGCCCCCACTTCAGTCTTCCTTCTATTCATGGCAACCCCCCATGAAAGGAAGTTTGCATACTTACTCCAAATTGAAGAAAGTTGAAAGCAGCATCTCACAACTTTTCTTCTTCTTTTTTTTTTTAATTTAATTTTTTTTAATTAATTTCCTTCATTTCATCATCAGAATCATTCAATTTTTTTTTACAACTTTTGGTGGCACATCCTGATTTCTTGCCTTTGTTAGCGCTTAATCTCACGTGAGAATAATCGTCTAATTAATAATTATTATTGCCTACCAAATACATACACAGTAATATTAAAAAGACCCAAAAAAATAATCAGAAGTTATCTTATTTAATATTCGTTAATTATAACCATAATTAATAAATATTAAATAAAATAAATTTTGACTATTATCTTTTAAATATTTTCGATATATATATTTTAAATTTTTGAAACACATTTGACAATAAAAAACGTTAAATGCAGATTGAAAATTAATGTTTATATATTTGTATATAATAAATACATGTATTGTTAATTTAATTTTATAGTAAAGTATCATTTTTGTCTCTAAGTTTGGAATAAATTCTATTTGTATTCCTAATATTTAAATTGTTTTATTTGTATCTATAATAATGGTAAAAGTGATTCAATGATATTCTGCCATCAATTACACATCATGAACTTTAATTTGAGTTTTAAAAATTTTTTCTTGAAATTAGAATACAAATGTCTGCGACAGAACTGATGATCCACTTTGAAAAATAGTTTATCAAAAGTTGAAACTAATCCTAGCAATATTTATATAATTCACTTTTTTTAGGGACATAATTTAACCTAAATACAAATAGTGGGTACAATGTTAAAATCGAACACATTCAAGTGAGACCTAATTGATAATGAATACATCCAAGTGATAATAATTGAAAAATACAATCTAATTTGTTAGTATAATTGACGACAAGATAATATTGAGTCATTTTTATAAACGTTAGGGATAATTAAACGTTAGGAACACAAATAAAAAACGTTGGAAACAAAAAAAAAAAACGTTAAGAACACAAATAAGACTTACCCCAAACATTGGGATTAAAAACAATTCTTTACTCTTAATTTTAATATATATTTTATATTTTTATATAAATAGCTGGTTTGATGATTAAATACTTTGTAAAATGGTAGAAAATATTTTGATATATTATTGATGGGTACGTACGTTTACGTAGGCCATGCAGTAGTAAAGAGAAGTCAAAGTTGATGAACACGTACGTACTAGAGATTCTGTTTAAAGCCTTATCATCAGCAATAATAAATGTTCGTGGCTTTATTTGAAACGGAAAATGTTTTTCTTAACATACATATATTTGTATATATCGATTTTTTTTTTGTTTGGTATATACTTTAACAGTTAATTAAGCTATGCACAAATCATAGGTGGTCCTGTCGGCTAAAGCATGCGAACCACTGCTACTATGGACCATACTATACGTTCGTTGCATCATTATTATATATCTATATATCTAAATATATATATATACACACACACACTCTATTATTGATTATTAATTATTTGAAATGGACCACGTGATTTCTTGTATTAAACTATTCTTCTTGTGTTGCTTAAGTGGAGATAAGAGATGTCTAATAAAGCTTGTTCATTTTATGAATGATTGTTGATTGATGTCTTTTTTTTATTTCATATATTTTGTTGATATTCGAGTGCTGAAAATAGGATATATAAGTAATAAGTGAAGATTGGAACAATACTTATTCTTGCTTGAAAGGATGATAAATTTAGTCTCAGATGGTTTAGATTTAGACGTGTGAGAAAAAGATTAATATAACATCTGAACACATAGTATATCAAATAGAAATAAATAAAAGGTTAAATTACATAGTTGGTCTCTACACTTTCAGTAAAATTGTAAATTGGTTTATACACTTTAAAAGTTTGTAATTGAATCCCTAAAGAGAATTAAAATTTGTAATTTAGTCCCCGCCGGTCAAAAAGTATTGATTTAACATAATATTTTCAGAATATACTGAGAATATTCTATTAAAATAGAGAATATGCTGAAAATATTCTGTTAAATCAAATACTTTTTAAATGACGGGGACTAAATTACAAATTTTAATTCTCTTTAGGAACTAATTACAAACTTTTAAAATATAGGGACCAATTTACAATTTCACTGAAAGTGTAGGACCAACTGTATAATTTAACCTAAATAAAACTATATACGAAGTGGTTAAAATAAATTTATGTGTAAACAATTTTACTGTAAATATGTTATAGGATAAGATATAATAACATTGTTTAATTCACATGGCTGATCTTACTTTATTATGGGATAAGATTTTTTTGTTGTTGTTTGTATTATGTTGATATATATATATATATATATACTTGATATAGTATAATGCAAAGCAGTTTTAGGTTGAACTTAGAAAATGGACAAGTAAAGTTGGGAAGAGAGAGTTGAAGAATTGAGGCATTGAGGCAGCAGAAGGAGCATAATTTTGTTTTAGGTCCAAAGATACAATCAACAATGATGGATTGCTATTATTTCTTAAGAAAAGTTGTCAACTTTGTATGAAATAGTGAATCATAGGTGTCACAAAGCCATTGCATATTATAATAACCATTGCATTTCTTTTGTGAAAATAACAAAAAATATAAAGGGTATGTACTAATTACCATTTTCCAATAAGTACTTGTGAAATATGATACATTGAATTGAAGATGTTAATGATAGTACTGCCTTGATTAATTATTCTCTAAAGTAAAAGCAGATGGATAATAAATGCCTGTTAGAAATTAGAATAGTAGTTACCACTAATTACCAGTGCTGATTAATGTTTGGATTGAAGGCTAGCTAGCTTGCTATCAATCATTTCAAAAGCATGGTATGGCAATAATAGTCAATAACATGTTCTGTTTTTTCGGTTTGAAACCTCAAAACTGTTTGGGCCAAAAGTTATAAGAAAACATAGGTTTGTATACAAAGTATTGTGCTACTTTCTGGCCCCATCTTTAGTTACTAATGTGAATGTAAATTCTGAATTGAAATCAGCACAAAGTAATGTAGATAGTTAATTATTAGTTGGACATGAATCAAGAAGGATCAGAAACTAGCAGAGAAACCATAACTTGAAAACAATTGAAGCTGAATGTACAAACCATATGAGACCCCCTCTATGTATGTATAAATATTATATATTGAAACACAATACAGATAATGTACCAGTTTGATGCTTCCATTCTCACACAAAACCATTTGTTATATCTATCTACACTGCAAAACCATTAAATTAACTATCACTTTGTCACCAACAAGCTGTTGGATACATTGAAATTGGAGATATTATCTACCTCCTAGGCTCCTACCATATCTTCTTTGATAACTTGCCCTTAGAGGTGTTGAACAAAGACCATTCCACAAGTTAACTGATGGATCAGAGACAGCACTGTTACTAGCATCTCCATTCACAAGTGTTGTGCTATGAGACACACAAGAATCCTTTGAATTCTGTGAAGAACTCCTGCAAGCCTTCAATTTTGCTTTGGTTGATTTTGTCAAATTCATGTAGCTAGGCTTATGAACAACATCTCTTTCCTCTGATGTGCATGTTGATGCAGGACTATTATCATCATACATGCAATCAGAGCTTATCGCCGAAGACGATGGAGTCGAATGACTTGTTGGAAGAGATTTCACTGAGATCCTGGTTGTCACACCATTCCTTCTTGATTGAACAATGTGATCATCACTTTTCTTGGACATTGGACTCTCCCATGGCTTTGATGCCATCCAGTGTTCTAACAAGCTGCTTCCTAAGCTCTTACTGTCTAGGTTCTGATGCTTGAAATGAGTCATTGCCTCTGCCTTAGAGGCTCTTGAGTTTGGACTAGCACACCCTCTTGAATGCTATAACAACCAAAGCCATGTTAATTAAAGCACATAGATTTGGTCATACAATAGTTTTATGTTGCACAATTTAAGAAAATTAAGGTAACAAAATTTGATTTGATCCATATATATACCTGTGTGGAGAGAGAGTATGCCATTGCTCTATCCCTTTTGATGGCTCCTTCCTGCCTCATTCTCAGCTTTGCTTTAACTTCATCTGCAGTCCCAGGAATGTCACACCATCCTTGCTGGTTACATTAACATGGCAAAATATGTTAGCATCTCATTACATAATGTCACATAATCTTGAAGTAAATTGTGAAGAGCATAGAATACATTGATTATACCTCAGCCTGCTTAACTGGATCAGCAAGGTTTCGATGTTCATCCAACAATTTCTGCACTGCCTTCCCTTCTGGAGAGTTCCTCACTTTCCTTGCCCTTACGCGTGCCTGAACTCTAACAAGAGCCTGCATGCACCTTAGAGTAACAACCGCTTGCTTTCGAACTAACCGGCCTCGAAATATAGCTTGCAACCTTACCACTGCCCTCAAGGCTCTCAAAGCTCTCCTAGCCTGAAATTAAGGCAAGAGCATAAAGATGTAGTCACTAGCCAAGCCTCACATGGATAGTATACAAGATCATTCTGAAAACCCCCAAATTTTCAAATGTTTACACAAAGCTTGATTCTAAATTCTAAATTCTAAATTCTAAATCATATACCCCATGGAAACAAAAGCACCATCACTTAAATTTGGATCTATTAGATAATAAAGTATAAAACTTCATAGGGTAACATGCTAAAATTAAGCTCTTTTATTCCTAAACTAACATTGAAAATTGAAAATTGAGAATTTTTACATGAGATCTAGAGCACATTTCATAGTAGTTGAAAGGTTGAGATTTGATAGTTACCAAAAAAGCTCGAAAGACTGCCTGAATGCGTATGGCAGCCCATTCATGCTTGATGAGCTTGAAATCTTTGGGTGGAGCTCGAACAAGTGCAGCCATGGCAGAAGTGAAGGAAGAAGAATCAGATTTGTGAGAAGCAGAAGCAACAGCAGTAGCACCCTTCTTCAATTCTGAAGAGTTCTTCCATATCTTCCACTTCTTCTTACTCTTGTTATCAGAGCTAACCTTCTCCTGAGTAAAAGAAAAGAAATGAAATACAGGACAGAACAACCAAACAGAGCAAAATTAGGTTTCCTCACTTGATCAGTAGTTGAGATCTTTTTCAGAGATAGAAATGATTTGAACCATCTTGCCGGAGCACCCATTGGAGGAAAGATTCCGTTTTTGATGCGCACACACACAGAAAACAGAGGGAAAGAGTTTTGGAGCTTTGTAATAGTTAGAGAGAGAGCCAAGCAAGTTTTGAAATTTGAAATGTGTGGAAGAAGAATTGAAAATGCAAAATCAAATCTCAACGGTAACCATATGTACCTATAATTTCAAAAATCAAAACTTTCTCCCCCTCTAACTTTTTATGGGCCTGGCCCAACCAAAAAAGCCCAGTGGAAATAAAGCCCAACAAGATATTCATATGTTCAAATTTTTTTTATTAAATAAAGTAAACTTAATTTAATGATAATAATGATACTAAAGTTGAATGTATTAATGATCAAATTGTCCAACCCTAAAGGTAGAATGAAAAATAATAAGGTCCATCTAAATTCTAACTATGGGAGTAGGGAGATACAAAAATTTATCATTCTATTCCCATGTAGACAAGTTTAGGGGAGAGGTGGAGTTTGAGAGTAGGTCTTGGAGATGCAATGGGTGCCATGCCAACAAATCTTCCAAGGTGCTCAAGTGCCATCACTTGCAGCTCTTTAGGGTACTCTGTCATGCAACCAATTCTTGGACCAACTCCAGTGCTCCACTTGCTTGCTTGTATTATTGCCGAGTTTTCATTTGTTGGCGACTCACTTGATCCCATTTCACTTGGCACGTCGTCGTCTACTGGATATTTCTGCATGTAATAAATATATCAAATCATTTAACGATTCTCGTCTATCCTTTTTACATGCATAAGATAACTTTACGTGAACAGTTGCGAATTAATTAATATTTTAGAATCACACCTTGACATTAGTCAAATCAACATGGTGAGCTTCCAAGAAATGTAAGAATTCCAAGAAATTCTTTGCTGTTGGACGGTAATGACCACTGTAAGGCCAAATAGCCTGAATATATAACATGTGATCGGATATCAATTAATTAATTTATGTAATAAGTATGTATAAGACATGAACCATAAATAATTCATTCAATTCATACATCAATGACTCCATTATGGGCAACTAATCTTCCAGAAGAAGTGGTAACAGCTCCAGCTAGAAAACTAGAATGTTGGAATTCTCCTTTCTTTTTCTGACCAACATACAAAACTCTTGATGGACTAAGAACAAAAATCCACTTAGACCCATCAGTGGTATGAACAGGTTTCTGGCTTTGCTTATAAACCAGTTTTCCTCCTTCCACAATCATCACCTCATATGCTTCCCTCTCCTCCTACAAATTAAATCATCATCATCAAACCCTTAATTATAATTCCATAAGGAATATAATATTAATATTCCCAATGATTTATCATGACAACTTACAGGTCCAAGGTAAGTAATTCGTTGCCTTTGCAAGTTCTTTCTTAAGCATATTTCAAGGTTAACTTCCTTGCCATCTCCAACATCCAGCCTTCAATTTTGAAATCATTATTATTATGAGATCCAAATTTAATTATCATATATAAGAATCAAGATTTAATTAATTACCAGTAAAAAAAGGGCTGGGAGCTCTTGCTCCAAAACCAGATGTTGTAATAAAAGTGCAAGTTGTGCCCGTAACGATGACGTGGATCAATCTGAAAAGGGGAGTACTAGGTAAACAATGACTTTGCTTGCATTGCAAGTAACCATGTATATATATATATATATAGAAATTAAACACTAATCTTACGGCTTCAAGCCAGTGACTTAGAGCCAAATTCTGCGCCTTATAATCTTTGGAAAACTCTTTTCCCATCTCATCAGCCATGGCTCTAGCTCTTCTCCATTTTGATATAGCTGATTCTGTTTTATCGGCAAATTCAGAAGCCTTCCACCTGAAAACAGAACCTCGAAAATTCGCTGAATTCGAAAAACAAGAAAGAATTAAAACAAGCATAGCCATAGACATGGGAGATTGATGAACAAACCAAAGCTCCTCGCAGACGATTGCGCAGTCTGCGAGATTTCTTCTTGTCCTGTAACTCCTGTAAACTTTCTGGAGCTTCACTGCAGCCACGTGAAGAACTTCAAAAGACAATAACCATGCTTCTGGTTTCGGTAACAAATCAATGGGGTGGTGTTGTTGCTTCTTGCACACGTCTTTCACTTGCAATTTCATGACGGATTCAAGAAATTGGAAGGAGAACAATGTAGGTGGTAGCTTTAGATATTGTAACTTCCTTCTCCTTGGTAACGAGCTTGAAGATTGATGAAGATCTTGCTTTGATACTAGAGCATTCAACTTTCTATCCCTCTTGCTGTGGATTCTACTCTTAGAAACCGATGAACCCCAATGATTATTAGCACGCCAACTTCCTCTCAGGTACATTATTTACGTGAATCTTTGCAGCAAACTAACCTTGCAGAACCATTAAGAGTCAACAAAGAACAATGATAATAATAATAAGGTGCAGTTAACTTCACGTAAAATTGATAGCTGAGAGTCGTTAAATAATTTGATAAGTTTAACTAAGTTGTGTATAACGACTCTCAATTAAGTCAAATTCATGTGCATTATGCAATTTTGTTTAGTCACAAGGAAGAAACAATGAGACCAATTTTAGAAAAGAGAGTACAAAAATATGTATTGATACCCTTAGAAAAACCATAGTCATCATTGCATGCAATGGCACTTCTCAAATAGAAGTATATACTGCACAAGTTTGATTAACAATCAGTGATTATTGGTGATTAACAATCAGTGATTATTTATAGGTTATGATGTAATCTGATTATAATAAAAAAGAATCAATTAAATTTCCCACTGAATCAATATAAAATATACTAGATACAATGTTAATTTATATAAAACACACTGTGAAGTTAAGTAAGTATGGGATATTTGCATTCATATTCGAGATTTTCTTTTGGATTTATATTTTACGAAAGGTTAGTACAAGAAAAATAATACGTTAAGACAAAAAAAATGCGGGAAAATGCATTGCTGGCATCACTACAAGTCTACAATTTGCAGGCCTCAAGTTTAGAAGAAACGCTTGGACCAAGACAAAAAATTTCTTAAATGGTTTCATTATCCAAATTTTATTACTAATAAAAACCTAATTAACTAGAATTTGATTTTAATAACTAATTTGTTAACTTAAATATAAATTATTTATTAACTCCTAAGTTATTTCTGAGATTAAATCCAGAAATATTTTAAATAAATAATTTGCTAACTCCTAAATTATTGTATATTAGATGTAATCACTTAATAATGCGGTCCAAAGTCCAAATATTTTTTTTACTTATAGATTATTCGGTTTGCATGTCCATTAATTTTTTTTAAGAAATATTTATTCCTTTATTTCTTTTTATTTTATTTTTCAACCTCACATGCTACACATATAGAAAAAAAAAGTGATTAAATCAGTTATCTAATTCATATAAAATACATGTTTATATATATATATATATATATATATATATAAAACTAATTTTGTAGTTAATTTTTAATATGCATATAATATTTTTGTTATTTTCTATATGAATTCAACTAGGAAGTTAATTTTTTTCAGCCAATATTAACTTTTTTTTAAATTTTTTAATCTTAAATTCTAAATTTTCTTCATAATAGTTAAAAAAATAATTTATAATAAAAAATTAGTTATTGTTAATTAATAAAAAATAAAAATGGATATGCTACTTCTCTTTTAATGATGTCACTTTTTTTTTAATTCTTGAAAAATATAATTAAAAATATCATATGTAGAGTGACATTATAAAAAACGAGAGCAATATTATTATTTTCAAAAGATAATTCTCCACATTTTTTTATGGATTTTATAAAAATTACAAAATTAAAAATAATTAATATATTATTTTATGACTTTATCAATTTTTTCACGATGCGAGGTAAATAATAATCATTTTGAACAACATGAATAACTACCAATCACATCAAAATACACTACATCCTAATTTAATGCTACTAATTAAATTTAAGATTAATTTACTCTTTTAACCCTATTAATTCACATTGTTCAAAAATATTGTTAGTTACCTATACTTTTTCTTTTTTTTAATATAATATAAGTATCGCAACAATTAATAAATGCTAAATAAGGTAAGTTATGACTGTTTTTAGCTGATTTTCTTTGGTTACCAAACATTTCCGATAATATAAATGAAAGAGAAGGTAAGAGGTAATGCTAGGGAGACAAAAAAAATAGTGAGAACTTGCCTTATTTAACATTTATTAATTGCCGCAACAATTAATAAATGCTAAATAAGGCAAGTTATGACTGTTTTTGGTTGATTTTCTTTGGTTACCAAACATTTCCGAGAAGGTAAAAGGAGGAGTTTGGATATGATTTATTACCTTTACAACCCTTTGGTGGTAGCACACAAGAAATGAAGCTCCAAAAGAGTACGATGAAATGTGTGAAACAGAAGCTTGAAGCCGTACGTAGTTGAGGCACGCAATTAATCCCAACAAGGAATCTAGCAATCATGAAACACATGTCAAATTTCCCCTTATTATTTCCATCTTCCAAACACATACTAACACTAAACCTATATATATTTGTATGTATATGTATTTGTCTTGTCCACTAAGCTTTTGTACTACTTTTATTTTTTTCTTTCTTGTTCACTCCAATTGTTATTTTGTCTTATTACAACAATAGCACAGACAATCTCATGGGATGACTTTAAAATCAATGGTTCTTACTCACTAAACAATACTAAATTACTAGTCACAAATAATGTGATGAAACACTCTCTCTGTGCCTTTAACCATCTTGTGATTTTATTAAAGCCGCAAATGCTTTTTTTTGGTATATATAATACGAGAAATGTTAGATGATTAATATTTTTAATTTATTTATCTTATATTTAAACTAATTTTCTATTTTTGACTCGCTGATAATTTTTATTTAGTATTACTTCTAACTAATTTAATTATTTTTTTTTTTCATGAAGCAGATGTATCCCATAACGCGTGACAATGTATTATAAAGTATGTGTATCACTAAGACATACATGTGGCCTTTGAAAATTGTAGGTGGCCACAAAAATGACCCTCTCCAAGCTGGAAATAATTATGATTGTGATGATCATGAACCAAAATGACCATTACATTGTCTTTGTGGCCATAATACAATTTGGATGGAATGTTTGAAATTAACTGATGATGTTACGTGCATTGCAAGATCCCTGGCAAAATTGTTGGCATTTTGATGTGAACCCAAATGTGATCACCAAAGAATAATGTGATCAAGTCTTATGAAAATCAAAATTCAAATGCTAGCTGCAATATAATATGATATTAATTAATTAATGAAATGCTTTAATTAATAAGTTCTTACACAAATGCTGAATTGGCCACACCCTATTAATTAGTAGAGTAGATACTTTTTTCTAATTCCTAAAAAGAGCTTTAGTCTTAGTAGCAGATGAGAGCAGTGAATAAATGCAACTGAACCCTCCAAGTGCCCCATGCTACTATCATAGCTGCTTTTTTTCCATCAATAAATACTAATAATAATGCCCCCCCTTCAACCATCATAAATAAATGTACTACTACATAATCTGTTTCTTCATTCAATGGCTCAGATCATCTGTTCTCTCAACAACCACCCAGTAGAAAAGTTGACTCTAGTACTACTACACCACAATTAAAGTGAACACAGTAAAAGAAAACCTTAACTAACTTCATTAAATACTATTATTATGTGTAATGTATAAACATATATTTTTCTGGTGCAAGATTTGAATGTCTCAAAGGCTGTGGTACCTTCTTTCCACTTCATATAATTAAGTAGCACTGTGGCATTGATGATACTGTATATATCTTTCTTTCTTTCTTTCTTTCTTAGTGTGAGGGATGGGGCAAAGAAAGCATCAGTAGAAGACAAAAGCTCTGCATTCTAGGTGTCAAAGCTATTATTGTTATTATTTTTAAACTGCAATATCATATGATATATCAGATATATAATTATGATTAGGGTGTCTTTGCAGGGTGTTCAAGGCCTAAAAAGGGTGCTGTTATTCTGGACTTGTGGACCACCATATGTAGTACTACTCTCTTTTTAGACCCTTTTTTTCTTTCTTCAGAGAGAGCTTTGGCTTGTATAGAAAGGTAAGCAATCGAAGCTACCATTAGAGGCAGAAAAAAGAAAGACAGTGAAAATCACTGACCCAGAAAGCTAGCCTCCTTAACTAGCAGTGCATCACTTGCTTGCATTGTGAAGCAAAATCTCTCTCTCTCTCTCTCTCTCTCTCTATATATATATATATATATATATATATACACACTGCAAAGGTTGTGATTTGTGAAGATTATTTTGGGAATTGCAAGCATTACATGCTTTGATAGCAGTTCTTCTCTTGCTTCTATATATATGTTGTAGCAATCATCATGCCTTGCCTATTCTACTGAAGGGGAGGATTTAGATATCATCATCACATTCATAATTTGTGATTTTGACCCAAAAAGAAGCTGGAATGAAGGGAAGATTCTTGTGCTTTCTGATTGTTCTCCAATCAGTGAGTTGGGTTTCTGTAGCTAAGAGGCCTTTTTCTCCAGATCATGCCATGTCCCATCCAGGTTTCTTTACCCTATATACCATTTTTAGCATATTTTTTGCTTGCATGCTATAGCTCCCAAAATCAATTATTCTATCCCCTCAAAATTGAATTTGCTTTAAATTTTGGTTCATAAATTAAATATAGTCTTCTTATATGATCAATTGTTGGAGAAGTGAAAGTTTCCATTAGCTTAAGTAAACATAACATGCACCTTGAAAGAAGGACTTATTTTAGTGTTAAGCTCCTACTTTTCTTAGAACTTCTCTATATGTCTTTAGCTATTTCCATGCTAATATGAAAGGAAGGACACTATTGTTAAACTATGAAAAACATATACTTCATTCGGTTACTGTGTCTGCATATCGGATACATTTTAGACACAACAACCTTTCAATCTATATAAAGAAATACTTCTCCAAACACAGTTTTAACAAAAGTTTGAAATTCGTATTTCTATATGTCCCGTGTCATATTGTGTCCTTTTACCATCCTCATAGTTCTTAAGTAAATTGTGATCTGTCAATATCTTTGAAGATAAATTGGCATCTCTGTTATAGCATTTTTCACAGCATGTCATTCATCATGATCTTGTGTTTTATCCATGCTTAATCATCAGGTACAAATGAGTCAGCAGCACCAAAGTCTTCACCACCCTATACTACTATAGAGTCAGAAAAGGTACGTGTATTGTGCACATTTTTCTCTTTTACTTAGTGGTTCCATTCTCTATTCTATTCTGACCCAAATTGTTTGGAAAAGTATAGATAACCAACAATATTTTTAAACAATGTGTGAACAATGTGAATTAATAGAGTTAAAAGAGTAAATTAACCATAAATTTAATTAATAGCATTAAATTAGGGTGGGAAAAGTATAGGTAACCAATAATATTTTTGAACAACGGAAATGTTTGGTAACCAAAGAAAATCAGCCAAAAACAACCATAATTTGACTTATTTAGCATTCATTCATTGTTGCGACAATTAATTAATGCTAAATAAGGCAAGTTCTGGCTTTTTTTTGTCTACCTACCCAATGAACAATGTGTAAACGATGTGAATTAATAGGATTAAAAGAGTAAATTTAATTAGTAGCATTAAATTAGGGTGTAGTGTATTTTTATTTGATTGGTGGTTGTTCATATTGTTCAAAATAGTCATTGTTTACCTAGCACTTCTCATTAGGGTGTAGTGTATTTTTATTTGATTGGTGGTTGTTCATGTTGTTTAAAATAATCATTGTTTACATAGCATTTCCCAAATTGTTTTTGTCTTGGCTGGTGATGGTTAAAGAAGATGAAGTCGTTGGAAAATTGGAAAGCAGTGAAGAAAATAGGGTCAAGTCCACCAAGCTGTGAGCACAAGTGCTATGGTTGCACACCATGTGAAGCCATTCAAGTTCCCAGCACCGGCAAGCGCACTCATTTAGCCATTCACTACGCCAATTATGAGCCTGAGAGCTGGAGATGCAAGTGTGGTCCCTTCTTCTACAGCCCATGATTAATTAATTAATTCATTTTGTTCATATCATCATATCCAATTCAATGTATAATTTAATACTCCATTTCATTTGCTTTTTTTCTCTGTACCAACCACATATGTAAAATACATGCACAATGCGTGACCAACTTCATTTGACTTAATTTGTTAAAATTAAATGTTAATGCAGAAGATTTATGCAAAGATAATTGAGTGAATTTGTTAAAATAAAATGTTATTTGAAAACTCGAAGAGGATTGGTCAGTTTGAACATAAATTATCGGCTACTTGGAAGGTGAAATATTATTATTAGGCCAATGGTTCGCGATATATTTACGAAATTACCCTTGTTCCCCGCGTAAATGAAATCCCAATGTCACACTTTTTAGATCTCAAAATTCCCCGCACTCTCTCATTCATTCCGTTTCTCTTCAATGGCGCATCATGTAATTCTCTCTTCCTCTCTATCGTTTTCAGCTGAAAATTACTGTTGTATCTTGTTATTGTATCATCGATTGTTTTCGAATTTCTATAAAGCTGATGAATATGTTGCTAATATATTCCCAATCGCAGATTCTTAGTGTCGTAACTGATTTTCATTTCAGAATTCAGATCCAATTAGGTCGTCTTTTTCTTATTGATCTTTGCCAAACGATTTGTTAATTTGATCATAGAAGGAATAGATTTGATTCAATGCTGCAGGTCTTATTAGACAAGATTAATTATTATATCATAAAGTTTGATGGACTATATATGGCCTTGAATAATGTGAATCTGGATAATGTTGTGAAATTGTTGGTGATTGATATCATCTGCATATATGGTTTGATCTTTAGGTCTCGTGTCCGGCGATAAAGAATATTCTTCTTTTGGATTCCGAGGGAAAGCGTGTTGCAGTCAAATATTTTTCAGATGACTGGCCAACAAACAGTGCAAAGCTTGCTTTTGAGAAGTTTGTGTTCAGTAAGACCGTTAAGACCAATGCTCGAACAGAAGGTAACAACAACACAATGTTCCTAGGGTTCCTTATGTTTTTGTGTATCTGCTTGTATTAGCCATTTAAACTAGAACTCCTTTGTATTCAAATTTAATCACCCTTTTTATGATGTTAGCAATTAAAAAATATCAAAATTTTCCATTGGGGGAAGTGAGTCTGCAATGGCTAGCAACCTAGCATGCTCTAAATTTTAGTGGAAGCATAATTAAGTGTTCTGTTTACTAGGTAGAAAGGTTGGTTGATATCATAGAGGTTCTCATGTTTGTAATGCTTCTTTGATGACCAATACTCCAATACATTGTTTCGTGTAATCTGCAGCTGAGATAACATTGCTTGAGAACAATATCATTATTTACAAATTTGTACAAGACCTGCATTTCTTTATCACCGGCAGTGATGATGAGAATGAGATCATTTTATCATCAGTTCTTCAGGGTTTCTTTGATGCAATCACGCTTCTCTTGAGGTATTCAGGTCCTTTTTTTTTTGCTAGTTATAACTATACATTTGCTTTTACTCATCAAACGTAATATTTTGTGCTGTTTACAGAAATAATGTTGACAAAAGAGAGGCACTTGAAAATTTGGATCTCGTTCTCTTATGTCTTGACGAGATTGTTGATGGAGGGTATGTGATTTTTTATTATTATTATTATTATTATATTATTATTATTACACAATTTGGTATTTGCGTAAAATTTTAATTTGTTTCTTTAAACAATTTCTGCTTTGAAGAATGATACTTGAAACAAATGGACCATTAATTGCTGAAAAAGTGACCTCCCATAACTTGGATGCAGAGTCCCCCTTGTCTGAGCAGGTAATGCAAAATTCTCAGTTAATTTGTGGCAGTAATGTTGCTTATTGTTTTAATTTGCACATTAGAAACATATGATTTGCCATATAGACGCGAGGTTGTTGGATTTGTTCCTCAAATAGTCAAATTATTATTGAGAATCTTAATCACATATTATGTAAGGTATATTTGGTCAATTTGTTGTGTATAAATTAGTCTCGACATTTGACTGATAAAAATAACTGCGGTCTTCTTCTGACATTGAACTTCTGATATTGCAGACACTTACTCAAGCATGGGCTACAGCTAGAGAACATTTGACAAGAACCCTTTTAAAATGATGTTTTCATACAGAGATGAGTTTTGTTACATTTTGAGCGATATTTGGCGTAAAAAAAATTGTCTTCTGATTTTTTCTGGGCATCTTATCGGCTGCTTATATAGTCTTATACCCTCTCTCTCTCTCTTTCTTTTCCTTTTTAATTCTATATTTCTAGTTCCATTTAAATATAGCAAAGACTCTCTATGATTTATATCTATCCTAAATAAAACTTTAAGGTGGAAAGAGGAAAGCTTATACTGCACTTACACAATTCGGTTCAATCCTGAATCCTATATCATTTATCGCACATGCCAATTGAGCTAACCTTATTCACACTTCTTGGATATAATTTAGTTTCATTACCTTAACTTTCGATTAAATCTTTTAGCTTCGAAGACTTTTTTGTATCAACTAACCCTTTTTATATGTTAGGAAATCTTAGTTTAGTTCAATTACTTAAATCCAAAAGAAAACAGATGTAACAAAATCGTGACTAGTAAATGAATCTTGAATTTTCTGTTTGGAACACAAATTATACAGATGCTCTTTGGACATTCAAGAATGAAAACTAATTATTCTACTAATTTTGCATATAACATTGTAATAATTCATCCATTATTGGATAACATACTAGATCTCATTAAAATTCAGTTCAATGATAAACATTAAATAGCTAAAATCTTATATAAAATAAATAGTACCAAACATAACTCTTCAAAAATGGACATCCAACAAATTACAAAAAGAAAATTAAAAAAAAAATATTTGATTGGAATATCGGGGAGAAATGCTAGAATTTGTTTTTTTCTCTCTTAATATGTCTTCAAGATTTCTATTTTAAATATGCAAAAAACATATTCTGATCAGAGTTATAAGAGATGAGAATTTACCAAATTATGATTTGAAGCTTTAAAGAAAGCCGATTTGCTGAATAGGATTTGTATGTATGAAATATGATTCCTAGTTTCGGCTCAAACCTCAGACATAAAAACAAACGATAGTGAAAACAAAAATGAAAGAAAAGAGATGGCCTTGTCAGCTTCGGAGCGAAATAAATACATGCATAATGCATTTAAAGAATGAATCTAATTTTAGTTCTAACTAACCTCAAAATTTACAACATATGAACTAAGGCTCACATTTCCCTAGTCCCTTAGCATTTCTTCCCAAAGATTTGGGATCATGCAAGTGTTTCTACTTAATGTGGATTACATAGAAATTGTAGTGTACTATGTATATAGGTGTCAGCATGGTTCATCCGCTGTGTAGACAGGTATTTGCCAAACTTTTGTGTTCTTTTTGGGATCATCAGTGAGGCTAAGATCAGTGTCATCTTCTTTGAATGTTCTAATGAAGGTTTTCGCACCCATCATGATAAGTCTCTCCACCATGAATAACTCGTAATTGTTCTCAATCAAGGGATCCAGGAGTTGACTGTAGTTTGAAGAATATGCCATTTTGTACCTGCAAATTTGAATTTGAATCATCATGAACATCAATAGAACGTAATCTCAGCCGAAAGCTACATCGAGATACAAAACCTTTAAAGAGTCATTGTTCCATGAATTATATGATCAATGTGATTGGGTAAAATATAAGAACCAACCGCAATAGAGTTGTGTTATATGTTCTTATAGGTCATGGGGCACACTCACACTCCATCCATTGGATAGGGTGTGGATTTAAGTGGTGTCCAAACTGCATATGAACACAACATTTTCACCGCAATAGGTGAACCAATAGAAAGCAGATACAAGATAGGATATTATAGCCCAACTTAAGAGAAAATAATCTCATGTCTCGATGAATGCACACGAAGAAACAAACACACAAACACCGGCATGCATGCAGATGAAGTCTTTCACAGCCATGGAGACTAGTATGATACAGCTATTGCACAATTTGATAACTCCACATGTTATTGGAACCGAAAAAATGACACACAAGTCCAGTATGTAATGCACATCCTTTGATGGTTCATGAGTAACAAGTATTTCATATTTATAACATCATAAAATTGAAAAGATCAACTTCATTCAATGATGAATATAAATATTCTAGATTACGCCATATAGATTCCTAAATTATACTACCTTTAAAAGTTTCAATTTTCTAGGAACCCATGTGCACAATAGAACAGTTACCTGACAGCAAGCGGTGAAAAAAATCCAGGAGACCTTTCATTTGAAGCAATAAATAAGGTTCTTCCAGGAGGGACCCACTTTGCGATTCTGCAGAGTATAAATTCCGCTCGCGTATCCCTATCAAGGTGAGGATGCAGGCTCCTTGCTACTCCAAATCTGTCCTTCCTGGTCTTTATTTTATCCCCACGACGGACATGTATGGCATCATATTCACCAAGTTGTGCTTTGATCTGTGACCAAGCAGGTCAGAAATTGAACAGTGAAACTTGGAAATAGTTTTTTGAATGTAAGGCTATAGTGTGAACTCAGCCAGCATGTTATAACTATAATCACAAAATTCTCAAATTTGCAGAATAACACTCATATATGAGCTGCATAATTAAATTTCATCAATCAAGCCATGAATTCAAAATCTTAGATAAGTGACTGTATCACAAGTCCTGACAATCACTGCAAACATACATAGATCACAATATAATTCATCTACAACGAGAACTCTATTCAGGATGTAAAGTAAAATATCATCATGTGGAGGATTGGGAAAGAAGATGATGTCTCCTAGGAGGACCTCAGCACATATTTCTGTATATCGAAAGGGCATGTCTGTACTAGGTATAATTTTATTTTCCTCAGAAAGAAGCAAAAAAACAGGAAATTGCTCTAACTTCACTGAAATTTTATGAATCAGGAAATCAGAACATCAGTCTACCCATAATCTCTACCCTCTCTAATTTGTGGTTCATCCCAAACAGCTCCTTTGTTTATGCTCTCCTAATGGCTGTTTCAAAGTATTCACTGCTACCTTTACGGGAAGACTCTGGGTATCAATGTTGCCTTCTTGCTTAGTACCTTTTCCTAGTCATTCTTTTCATTTCTGCTTCAGAGGATGTCTTACCTCTCCCCAATTCCCACTTCATTTCTTTCCTCTCCATGAAATTTCTTTTGGATAAAAAATCAACGTAAGGAAAATCTGCTGCGAAATCCTTGAGTAGCACATAAATGAAACATTCAAGCATGGATACATAGAAGAATCTAGACAATAACATCCAACCCTTTGCTTCATTGAAAATTTTCACAAACAAACCAACAGTTCTCACTCACTCACCCTAAATCCTAAACCCTCACCTATAATCTCTCCAAAGGAAGGGAGAAGGTGTATTATAAAGCAGTGAAGATATTTGGCCATAGAACACTGTAGGCACACTCTAAAGTATATTATAAAGCACTACCATTACAGTAATGTATTATTCAAGCAATAAACATCTTATAAAATATAATAAATCAATATATCTAGCACGAGAAGTTTACCAAACTTAAAGAGAAGCTTTAAAAAGATTGTGTGTCAGGTGGACCTTTTCTGCTGCATCTCTTAGTTTACGTGCTGCCATTGATGGCAGAAACGAGTATGGCAACATTATAGCACTACGGTTGTTTCGATCCTTGCATTCCATAAACCTGAAACACCATCATTACTCACATCTCAAGAAAATTGGAAATTTTTAGAAGAATAATGACTAGATAGAAGTAATAATCATGTTCACATATAACTGCCAAATATTAGGAGGAATCCTGTATGTCTAGGGTCTAATAACATAAATTTCGAGCCATGATTTTACAATCAATAATCAAACTTCCATGAAATTCTATACTAAACATACGTCATAACCAAAAGAGGTTGGCTGACCTACCAAGAAAGAGGGCTAGCGGTTCTGTTGATAAGCAACAGACCTGAATAGTGAGTATCCTGTTTAAGCTCGACACGGCTAACACCCTGCACATGTGCAACTCCCCTGGCTCCCAGCTTCATGCTCGTTTCCAGAACATGATACCACTCTTTTGAATTGTCCAAAATCACGGGAATAGTCTCGGACATCCTGTCCACATCATACAAAGAATCCATGGCACAAGAACTACCTGCCCACCTATTGCCACAAAAAAAAAAAAAAAAAAAGTTGCAGACGTAAATTTGCATTTTCAACAGTTTCTATAACTGAATCATGATAGCAAGAGCAGCTGCATCAGCTCCAACTTCCCATAGCAATCACAATACAACAAGAAAGCACAATTTAAAACCATGACAAGCAGCAATGTTTGTTCACCTCACAGAAACTGTAAACAAGAACGGATCCAGACACATGAATTGAGTAACGAAAAACACATCAACATTGAAGAAAGAAAAGAACTCACATTTCCTCAGAAGTAGCATTAGCAACGGAATGGTGAAGGATCCCTTTCTTGTTGTGTATGGGGTTGATGCACATCCTAGACGGCATAACGAAGGTTCTGCACTTCAATTAAATCCAACACCTCACAATAAAGTTACAAAGCTAATAGAATGTAGGTAGAGGTAAATAGTAAGATTGCAGAAAAGAAAAAGAGTACCTTTGGAGGAAGAGGGCTTCTTCGAGAGCGCAGCGGAGGCTTGATTCCTGGTGGCCCAAACCCTCGCAGGAATCGCAGTGTTTTCCGGGGCAATCGATTCTGTCGCCCCAATATAGGTACCTTCGGAGTTGGTGGTGTTGCGGATAATTGGCGTTTGAAGAAGTGGTGGAGAGGAGAGAGAAGATAAGGAAGATAATGGCAATGGCGGTGACAGTTGCCGCTAGCACCAGGATCGGGGATGTCGCTGATTTCGTCGCTTTCGATTTCGAGAACCCTCTCTGAATTGCCATCTCCACAGAATGAGAGATGTTAAGTGTTGACAGTTAACAGCAACTTGTTATAGTTGATCCATGTCCTCAACAATTTTGCATCTATCTTGAGCATATCACAGAATCCTCGTCTTCTTAAAATGTATATTTATATTTTGAATTTGGATTCTCTCGAGCAACAAGTTGGTAAAATAATAGAGTAAATAGTTAATATATTATCTTAATTTAAGAGTAACTTTTCAATTTATTATTTTACCAACTTTCTCGTTTAAAAAATTTTGATCTTTATATTTTATAAAAACAGTAACATGCGTACGAGTATGTGCTCCACTAGCATCTAATCAAAGTGCGGATTGCATTTTTCGCATTTTTTGTCCTACACAAATTTTAAAGCATAACACAAATTTTCGTAAAAGAAGAAGGAACGATCATTAAAGGGAAGAGAGAGAATGGTCCGTAAGTAATTTTTTAATTTTAACAATTTTGTTAAACTTGATTCTGCAACCGAGGGCTTGGTGCTAGTGGCAGGATTTGCTGCTTCGCAAGTAGCTGCATCCGGGTTTAAGTCTTACTAGCGGCTCAACAGGCACTAACAGTCGCTTTTCTATTGTTTTTAAGATATTAATTTATTGTTTTGTTAACATATTATTCACTCTTCAAATTTATTAGATAAGTATGTTTTTATTTTAACGTTGACGTGACTTTATTTATATCATATATTTTATTAAAATTAAAATTATTATAAACAAAATATAATTCAAAAAATAATGATAATAACATTATTCTAATTCAAAAATAGTATATATAAACCAAAATGCATGTTAGTTATTTACAAAAGATAATTTTTACTTAAATGTCATGGATATTCATATTTGTCTTCATCTTTTTTAAGTGAAAGGCCAAAATATAAATCTAAATACGAAGAGCTCTTCATTTTTTTATAAATAGTGAAAAAATAGAATAAATGAGAATGCTTATTTTTTTCGTTTTTAAATATCAAAATATAAGAATAATTAATAAACAAAATAGGAGAGTATAAAAATTGTGTATCTGGACAAAACTCTTCGTAATTCATCATACATCTTCTTATCAATAACTTGTTTAGTCTTGAAAAATTGTTAGATTTATTGACCATAAAAATAAATATATAAGCGTTTCAAGATTATTCAATTAAAAATTATGTGTAACAAAATCAAAATAAAAATTTAAAAATATTATTTACAAATTAACTATTTATAAACGTTATTAAGTTAATTATTTATTTTTAATGAGTATTTAATTTGAAGTCGAGATAAAAATTTATATTCAAAACACTCTATCTTCATGCATAATTTTAATTGTTAAAAAATATTTTATTTTTTTTTCTAATTTTATATTTAATTTTTTAAATTATCTTTAATTTTATTATATTTTCAAAATTATTAATTTATATTATTATTATATCCCTTACAATATCAAACACTATTCTTCCTCTCGTTATTATTCTCTATACACATACATGTCATTGTCTCATCGCCATTATTATTATTATTATATTACCTTATTTTTCTTTCTCGATTTTTTCCTTCTCTTTCTGTTTTCTCTTCACCCGAACGTCCGTAATTAATTATTACCAAGTACTATTATCGTAAGTTCGCAACTTTTAATATTGTCTATCACTTTGATCTATAACCATCTATTCTGTTAACTTTTATGAGTTGTTGAAGTTTCACAAAAAAAAAAAAAAAATAAGACATAAAGCATTTAAATTTTTTACCCAAATTATCAAATTAACTTTTAAAATGTATAAAATTTATAAATTTAAATTAAATAAGATATTAAACAAATTTATTATGTTGTTATTATGCATAAAAAATTAAAATAAAAATTTAGAAACATTATATATAAATTAACTATTTATAAATGTTATTAAGTTTAATTATTTATTTTTAATAGTATTTAATTTGAAGTCGAAATAAAAATTTATATTCAAAGGACTCTTTATTTTCATCTATAATTTCAATTGATAAAAAATATTTTAATTTTTTTAATTTTATATTTAATTTTTTTAATTTTCTTTAATTTCATTATTTTTCAAAATTATTAATTTATAACTTTTATTATATCCCCTTATTATAACAAACATTATTCTTTCTCTTATTATTATTATTATTATTATTATTATTATTATTATTATTATTATTATTATTATTATTCTCTATACACATACTTGTCATTGTCTAGTCGTCATTATTATATTACTTTGTTCTTTCTAGTTTTTTTTTCTCCTTCCACCTTTTCTTCACCCACCGTAATTAAATATCACTAAGTATTTATATGTTACATCTTTTATACGTTAATCAAATAACCATTGCCATATGCCAAACAAATGATATTATTAAAGTTAAAATAAATTATATTTTTGTAATATAATTTATTTATTTTAGTTTAATTTAAAAATAAATATTTATGTACTCAAATTTTAAATATAATATTCTGTATAGTTAATAATTTAAAAATTAAAAAATAATATTATTCCATATGAAGTAATTTAAAAAAGAAAAAAATGAATTTAACAAAATATTAGACTTTTTTAATTCATTATTGATAGGTACATACATATTTAAAAAAAAAAAAAGAATACATCTTAGATGAAAAAAAATTCGTTTTTCCTTGGTAAGAGAAAAAGATAGAACACTATCTTTGTAAACTAAATGAAATTTGTAACGATGGATGTGATGAAATCGATGGTATTGAAGGTAACAAAATAATAGTAGCAAGAGAAATATAACAAAGTGTATTAAGAGGTCAAAAAAATAGTAGAATAGATGAAATTATAAAAAAAATAAAAAAGATATATTTTTTATGATTACAAAAAATATTCTAATAGAATAATTAGAATTAGGCTAAATTGCCGGACAGACCATCAGAGTACAATACTCACAGACATACTCAAAATAACACTATACAAAGTACAAACAAAGACTAACATAAAATTAAACAAAATATAATTTAAATGAATATCTCAAAATATAATAAGATCTATAAAAATACTATTTATCACTACTGGTTAAACACTTGTTGGCTTCTAATTATTTTTTTTTCCATTTCATATATGGCCACAAAACAATAAAAAAATAAAAAAGAGATTGTGGAGTAAAGAATTGAATAGAAGTTATGGGTGAGTTTTTGTAACTGAAATATGGTAGAAAAATAAGTAACTGTATAATATTTTTGAATTATGGTAGTAGGGTTAAAATAGGAAATAGAAAATTGGACACCAAACCTCATGTTTTGGCATTATATATTGTTATAGATAAAAAAAAAAATTCTTAAATAAATTCATGTAGTGTGTAGATGTATAATACATGTTTAATGTCTAGGATTAAGGACTGTTTAATCCATCTGACCAAAAAAAAATTTCATTCTCCAAACAACTTAAACACGTAGCATTTTTTGATTAAGGAAGTATAGGAAGTCAATGGAATATCTATACAATATGTACAATGGAGATTTAAGGATGTCCAATTCAATATTAGAGATATAACCATTAGTATTACCTTTTCCTATCAACTTAAACTTTTGGAATGAATAGTTTCATAACATTATATCAGAGCTTTAGATCTAAAAGGTCAAGAATTTGATCCTTGATAAATCCCAAAATTAGTTTAAGTTTTTGAGATGAGTGGTTTCATGACATAAAATGTTTATTATTCCTGGTACTCGAATGGTTATTCTAGATAATATAAATGATGTTCATTTTATAACTCATAGTTCATTGTACACATTGTACAAATATTCCATTTGCTCGTGATTCCGATTGATTTAACAAATATCAAACATGCGAGGGAATTTTATATAATCTCTTCTCTTTTGATGGATAAAATCAAAATACAACAAAAAACCTAAAAACCTGTGCAAATATGCAAAGGAAAAATATATATATATATATATATATATACACACGTATATATAATGAACACAATTGTAAAAGTTAACTATATACTGAAACAAAATTAAGCTAACTCCTTCGCTTATATGGACCTTTAAACGTAGTATGAACCCCGGTCCTCTTAGAGGCATTGCAAGGAACCTGACATTTAATATTGTAATTTGGTAAGCCAATTTGGCAACCTTCATGATACTTCTGCTGCATTCTTACCTTTCTATGGTTTCCTGATTTTGTAAAACCAATCCATTCCAGTAAGGATGATATCTTGCAGCAGCAGGACTATCATTGTCATTGCTACCAGTACGATTGAAACGACCTGCTCTTCCATGCATACTCATGCCACCATAACCACAACCACTATTGCCATAAGGATTGAATCTATACCCACCAGACCCATACATTCTACCATATCCAAATCCATAACCATATCCACAATAGCCACCGTAGGATGCTGCAGAGATTCCTCCGTAGCTTCCTTCGAAATGGCCACATTGCCTGTTCATGCCAAAATTAGTATACGGTTCATCCCATTTTCCATGATTATGACCTCTAGAACTGTATGCACCAAATCCATCCATTCCACCATATGAATTCCCTGATCTTTTAGGCTCGGCTCTCTTAATCTCAACCTATATTTATAGTCAGATTCTCTTATTTAAAAGAATACATAAGGAATATATAAAGTAGTATCAGCCTATGTTTGGGACAAGAATTTGACTTACCTGCTTGCCTCCAAGTTCATGTATTTTTCCTGCCGAGAAGACCTTTTCAACCGAATCTTCATTGTCAAAAGTGACAAATCCAAAGCCTCTAGATCTTCCAGTTTTATGATCTAGCATGATTTGGTACTCAACAATATTACCATAAGTTGAAAAGTAATCCTTCAATTCATCTACAATATAATTAGCTACAGTCAAAAGACAGATTCAATAATCGCACTGCAATCCAGAAAAAAAAAATGGTGGCTGGCTCCCTATACCATCAGTGAAAAACTGGGGTAATCCGCCAACAAAGATCTTCTTTGTTCTGAATACTCCAGTAACTTCCATGTCCTCCCTAGGGACAGTCCTCTTCACTTCAACCTGATAAAACAAAAAGGAGTTAGTTTGTCACGAGGGGAAGGAATATGCACTAAAATGATTGAAATTGTGTATTTGAAATGAATAGATTACCACTCTGCCGTCTATGGTATGCTCCTGTGACAAAACTTCATCTGCAACAGCTGAATCAGCAAGTTGATACACTTGATTAGTGCACCTTGTATAATTCAGAATTTATTCTATCTTTTATTTAATTTATCATCAAACAAAATACAAAAACATCTCAATATCCTGTCTTGTTCTGTTTTCAAAACAAAATGCAGCCTTAAAAAAACATGTACTTGAAAGTCTTGAAACAAATTAAGCGCAAACCTGGTCTTTGAAACCACGAGAAAGCATTTCATCTGCCTCATCCAAAACAAACATCTTTATGTAATCTGGGCGAAGAGACTGTCTCCGCAGCATGTCAAAAACACGGCCGGGAGTGCCAACAACAGTGTGGACACCGGCCTGGAGAATGCGCTGATCCTCGCGAACACTTGTCCCACCAACACAAGCATGAACCTTGACACCAAGGTAATCACCAAGTGCTCGCATAACCTTCTCAATTTTCTGTGCCAGCTCCCTTGTTGGTGCCAAAACCAAAGCCTGACACTGAACCACTCCATAATCAAGCTGCTGCAAAATTCCAGAACAGAATGTTGCTGTCTTGCCAGTTCCAGATTGAGCCTGCTGAATCACATCTAAACCTTTGCAGAAAGGAACAATTCCCCTTTGCTGTATTGCAGAAGGCCTCTCAAAACCTTTAGGAATAAGAAAAAAACATATCACTCATGATCTTGTCTAAGAGTTAAGCATGACATTGAAACAAATTTTAAATATAATTTCAATGGGTTAAATATTGCAGAGCACAACAACAATGCATCAGATCTTAAAATAAGACAGTAATTAAGACATTGATAGACCAGTATAAAATAAGAACTTAAAGGAAGTAACAAAGAAACATTCATCTGCTACTATACCATAAGCATATATGCCTCTGAGAAGATTTTCTTGTAATCCCATTGCATCAAAACTATCATAGACTTCATCATATGAGGTGAAGAATTCTTGCCCATCGGCAGAAAGCCTGTAATTAATTTTAAAGACATCAAAATTACAGACAAGTACATGAAAAATTCAACCTTTAGCATAGAGTGAAAAAATATATACAGTATATTGCATGAAAAGTAGAAGAACAAAGACTTACAAATCATTCATCTTAGAATCATATTGCCGAGCATCGAATTGTGTTCCTTCAGGAGCCAAACCCGCCATCACTGCAAAACCAAAATAATAATAATAATAATAATAAATTTTAGCATAATTAATCCGTGCCAAGTAATGGCTACAACATAGATTACATTCTAAATCTTAAGAAATCTAATCTGGGCATGCAATAAATCTTAAAAAGAATAAACTTTTGACAATAAATTCCAGTATTATATAAAAAATAGAGAAAATGACAAATAAGTCCCTGATCTTTTGCCCCGTAGACATTTTCGTCTCTGAGCATTTGAAAATATTTTTAAATCCCCGACCTTAGCAAATATTGGACGGATGAGTCCCTCCATGGAATTGCCTCCGCCGGAGCCGTCGGAGAAGTCTGATCTGGCTCCCGTGAGGATGACGTGGAACGCCTGGTTGACAGCTGGACTGCTGAGTGGAAAGCTCCATTCGAAAATTGGACAATGAATGAGTCTTTTACAACTTCCTTAAATCTCTCTCTTTGTCATTCTTAATCCACCTAAGCTTCCTACCCTCAACAATGAATGAGTCTTTTACAACTTCCTTAAATCTGTCAATGGTGGCAAACCTTGTCCCTAACTCAAACCTCCCCTCTCCATGCTCATAATCGTCATCAAACTCAGGGAATTTATGCTTGCTAGATTCATCATCTGATGAAATAGGTGTATGTAAAGTCTCAAATTCATAGTCATATACCGGGTCATCATCATCATCTTGCATCAAGCTCTCATAGAACCTAACATCTTGGTCCATGTTGGGTTGTGGGCCTCTGTTGGGCTGCACATTAGGATCAGGCCCAACATTATTTCTGGTCTGCTGCTCATTGGGTCCACTGCTTTGTCCCATCTTCTTCCACATCTTCCTTTTTCTTTTAGCACCTGTCTTGTTTGCAGTTGTCTTCTTTGGAGACACATCTTTCTTTTTTCCCTTCATTACTCTCTGCCTTTTGCTACCCTCATCATCAGCACTTGTATCATCATCATCACTGTCACTTTCAAACCCGGGAGGTGGAGGTTTGTAGGGCTCATCCTCCGTGCTCTCGTACCCATCATCAGATGACGAACTCTGATCATCCACCAAAACCTCTCCCTCATCAGGACTGTTACTTTGCTTTTCAGCATCCTCCACAATCTCAGGTTCATCAATCGGGTGGTCAAAATATAGGTAAAACTCGTCAATCTCTGTATTCTTCATTTTGTTCTCTCGTATTTCGTTAATCCCTGCATCCCCTGTGAGAATATGCAGCCCAGACTCAATATCAGGACTCATTGGATCATACCAATAAACTGTCTTGTATGATTGGTACCCCAACCCCTTGAACAGTGTGATCAAGTCTCCGAAATTAACGAAGTCCAGGTCCATTTCTGAAAACTTCTCCACCTTCCCATTTTTGTAAACCAGACAGCCATTACTCTCTCTCACAAAATTACCTCCATGGTGGAACACAGGCACTACAAACACATCAACCATCTGAGACAAGAAAAATGAAAAACTGTAAACAATGATCAACAATTACTCTTTTCACATATTAAAAGGCAACAACCTTCAACATCCAAACCGAAAAATAACCGAGAAAATTTCTTTGCCCTAACTGTAGTTTAACTTCAACCGAAAAATCCGAATACTTTTTTCACAACTTCTATCAACATGCACGATCAGTCCATTCACATCATACTTTATACTTGCATACATATTTAACCTCACAATCCACTAACTACGCTACAGTACAGACTTCTTACCTTCGGTGAAGAAGCCAGCAAGTCACACAACAATGGACGCCACTTCGACAGCAACTCCACACGGCGAACGTCTCAGCCTGGGTAGTGATCTTTTTGGAGGGAGAAACAGAGTATGATGATCGTTGGTATTCCTTAGGGTTAATTGTAATTCAGAAAGGGAGATATGGGTGTAATGGGTATTGTAACGTTCTTTGTAAGGGTAAGATGGCAAAACGACGTAGTTTAGTGGTGCAGGGACTTCATTGTCCAATTTTCGAATAGAGCTTTCCACTCAGCAGTCCAGCTGTCAACCAAGCGTTCCACGTCATCCTCACGGGAGCCAGATCAGACTTCTCTGACGGCTCCGGCGGAGGCAATTCCACGGAGGGACTCGTCCGTCTAATATTTGCTAAGGTCGGGAATTTAAAAGTATTTTCAAATGCTCAGGGACGAAAATGTCTACGGGGCAAAAGGTCAGAGACCTATTTATCCTTTTCTCTAAAAAATAACTAGTAATCGCAAGAGAAGAGCAAATAGGAGAATGAACAATGGGATGTGGATCAGTGACGGATCCATAAAATTTTGGTAGTGGGGGCAAAATTTATATAACATAATAATAATTTTTATAATAAAAATAATATGTGTATATAAAAAATTAAATATTAAATTATCTATTAACCACTATATATCTATATATAAATTCATGTATTATTTAACTTATTTTCAAGATGTATTTTATATTTTAATATATATTTTATACAGATAATTATTTTTTATGTACATATAGCATGATTATTGTTATGATTATTGTTCATACCCTGGCCCAATAATAAAGGTCCAGGATCCAAGCAAAGAGGCCCAACCCAAAGGGTTGGCCTTCATCCAGTACCAGCCTTCATCCCAAGAAGTCGGTACTAAACACGACCTGCTCCAAAGAAGTCGGACACGAGGGTTAGCTGGCAGATAACACTCATTCGAATGAGTAACTGCCCCTAGAAACTCTCTAACCACTTCATAGAGCCATATCTTAACCTCCCTAAGATATGGGAACGGTTATCCACCTAAAAAGGTGGCACTACTTCAGCGGTGGTTATTGGTTCACCACTATAAATACCCTGACACCTCTCAGGTATCTCTAGGTCCCAATATTCTCTAACCTGCTCACACTCTTGCAAACTTAGGCATCGGAGTGTCTTCGCAGGTACCACCCCCCATTCTTTCACACGCACAAGTCGGACGGAGGAGCACCGAGTAGCAAATCCACTCGAAAGCCGCCTCCTTCATACGTTTGGGCCAACCAACGCCATCCAGCCCATTAATCTCCGGTTACCCACCGTAACATTGGCGCCGTTTCCGGGGACCCGAGAGATCAACCAGTAATGGCGGATAGATCCCCTGAAGAGGGTCATGTGGAGACGGATTCTGAGCAAGAAAATCTGAACATTGGAAACAATGAGGCAGACCAGACCCTTCACCAGGAAGCCAATGATCAACACAGGGAAGGTACCTCCGGAATCAAAAACCCGAAGGTAAATTCCTCAGAGGGGCGCGAATCAGAAAAAGAAGGACCATCCCACGCAATTGAGCTCATAGGATTAGTCCACAGTCGCCTCGAGCAGCTAGAACAAGAACGAGAACGACAAAAGGAAACCGAAAAGAACCTAAAAGAGGAGATGGAGCGACGAAAAGAGTTAGAAAGAAAACTCTTAAAGTTAGAATCCTCCCTCAAAGGTCAGAACTCCCACGACGGTAGAGAAGATTCGCCCTTAGGGGAGAAAGATCCTTTTAGCGAGGATATAATGAGGGCAAAAGTTCCGAGAAACTTTAGAAGCCCCGATATGGACCTCTACAACAGAACCACTGATCCAAAGCATCATCTGAGCAACTTTAAAAGTCGGATGTATCTGGCTGACGCTTCTGACGCTACGAGATGCAAAGCCTTTCCGACGACTTTGTCAAAAGCAGCAATGAAGTGGTTCGACAGTCTCCCCCCGAGATCTGTCACCAGCTTCGAAGACCTATCAAGGAAGTTCTTGATGAGGTTCTCCATCCAGAAAGACAAAGTAAAACATGCACCAAGTCTCCTGAGAATAAAACAGGAGGTCGGGGAGTCCTTACGGGCCTATATGGAAAGGTTCAACAAAGCATGTTTGGAGATTCAAGACCTGCCTACCGAGGCAGTCATCATGGGGCTAGTCAATGGTCTTAGAGAAGGTCCCTTCTCACAGTCCATATCAAAAAGACACCCCGCCTCTTTAAGCGATATACAGGAAAGAGCTGAAAAGTACATCAACATGGAAGAAAATGCTAGGCTAAGAGACCCGAGTTGGCGACCTGGTCACCCTCCCTCAACGAAAGAGAGGGAGAGGGAAGCTAAGAAGAAGGAAGAACTCGGCCTCGATAGGCCAAGAAAATATCACTCTTATACTCCACTGAAAGTTCCTGTAGTGGATGTATACAGAGAAATTTGCAATACCGAAAGGCTGCCCCCTCCCAGGCCCATTAAAAATAAAAGAGGGGGGAGCCATGGTGATTACTGTGAGTACCATAAGATATATGGGCACTCCACAAACGACTGTTACGACCTTAAAAATGTGATAGAAAAGCTGGCCAGAGAAGGTCGGCTTGACAGATATCTCATAGAAAGGTCGGACAGTCATGGAAAAAGAAATCGAGATGATGTGGAGAGAAGAGATCCACCACCACAAACTCCGGAGAGACATATCCATATGATCTCAGGAGGGTTTGCGGGAGGGGGACTCACAAAATCTTCTCGCAAAAGACATCTCAAGAGAGTTTACCAGGTCGGAGAGGGGTCATCCGACCTTCCAACCATTTCATTCACAAAGGAAGATGGGCGAGGAATAATCCCTGGGCACGACGACCCAATGGTAATTACCATGATCCTGGCAAATGCCCATCTCCACAGAACACTAGTAGACCAAGGAAGCTCAGCGGACATACTCTTTAAGCCCGCTTTCGACAAACTAGGGTTAGATGAGAAAGAGTTAAGAGCCTACCCCGACACCTTGTACGGATTAGGCGACACGCCAATAAAGCCACTAGGATTTTTGCCCCTCCACACCACCTTTGGAAAGGGGGAAAAATCAAAGACTCTGAGTATAGAATTCATAGTCATCGACGTGGGGTCGGCTTATAATGCTTTAATCGGCAGAGCTACCCTTAATCGACTCGGAGCGGTGGTATCGACACCCCACCTCTGCATGAAATTCCCGACCTCAGCGGGAATAGCGACGGTGAGGGGAGATCAGAAGTTGGCAAGGAAATGCTACAATGAAAGCCTAAACCTGAGAGGAAAAGGCAAAGAAGTTCACACAATAGAGCTCGGTGGAGCAAGGGTTAAAGAAGAACTGCGACCACGACCCGGAGGAAAAACCGAGGAGATTCAGGTCGGAGAAGAGGAAGGAAAAAACACTCACATAGGAACCAACCTGGGGGAAACCCTAAGACAAGAGTTGACTAAGCTCCTCAGAGATAATTCCGATCTCTTCGCCTGGAAGGCCTCCGACATGCCTGGGATAGATCCCGAGCTCATGTCCCACAAGCTCTCGGTCTACTCGGGATCTCGACCTGTACAACAAAGAAGACGCAAGCTCGGCTCAGAGCGAGCTCTAATAGTAGAGGAGCAAGTACAAGCGCTCCTAGAAGCCGGTTTCATCAGAGAAGTCAAATATCCAACATGGCTAGCCAATGTAGTGCTAGTCAAAAAACAAAATGGTAAATGGAGAATGTGCGTCGACTATACCGACTTAAATAAGGCATGTCCCAAGGACCCTTATCCACTACCAAGCATTGACGCCCTAGTAGACTCTAGCTCGGGGTATCAATACTTGTCGTTCATGGACGCCTACTCGGGGTATAACCAAATCCCGATGTATGAACCAGACCAGGAAAAAACATCATTCATCACGCCCAGAGCTAACTTTTGCTACGTGGTCATGCCATTTGGATTGAAAAATGCAGGGGCCACATATCAGAGGCTGATGAATAAGGTGTTTGCCCCTCACCTAGGGAGCTTAATGGAAGTGTACGTCGACGATATGCTGGTAAAGACCAAGAAAGAAGTCGACCTCTTGTCTGACCTTTCACGAGTCTTTGACACCATAAGGTTGCACGGGATGAGACTAAATCCTGCAAAGTGCGCCTTCGCGGTGGAGGCAGGAAAATTTCTAGGATTCATGCTAACACAAAGAGGGATCGAAGCCAATCCCGACAAGTGTAAAGCTATCCTGGAAATGAAAAGCCCGACTTGTTTGAGAGAGGTCCAACAGCTGAATGGCCGGCTAGCAGCTTTCTCCAGGTTTTTGGCAGGATCAGCACTAAGATCCCTTCCACTGTTCTCCCTATTGAGAAAGGGACACCAGTTCGAATGGACTCCCGAATGCGAGGAGGCGTTCCAGGAGTTCAAAAAGTTCTTGAGCCAACCTCCTATTTTGACCCGACCTATGGCTGGAGAAGACCTTGTACTATACTTATCCGTAGCAGACAAGGCCATCTCATCCGCCCTGATAAGAGAAGACAAGGCCGGTCAGCACCCAGTATACTTCGTCAGTAAAGTTCTGCAAGGCCCTGAGCTAAGGTACCATAAACTAGAGAAGTTTGCCTACTCCTTAGTAGTAGCCTCACGAAGGCTACGGCCTTACTTTCAAGCTCACACAATAAGAGTCCGCACGAACCAACCCATGAAGCAAATCCTCCAAAAGACGGATGTTGCAGGAAGAATGGTTCAATGGGCAATAGAGCTCTCCGAGTTCGACTTAAAGTACGAAACTCGGACGGCGATTAAAGCCCAGTGCCTCGCCGACTTCATTGCAGAATATGCAGGAGATCAAGAGGATAAACCAACTACATGGGAACTCTATGTAGATGGATCCTCCAACAAAACAGGAAGCGGCGCAGGCATAATATTGGTAGATGAAAGGGGAACCCAGATAGAGGTTTCCCTCAAGTTTGAATTCCCAGCTTCAAATAATCAGGCAGAATATGAAGCCTTGATTGCAGGATTGAAGCTGGCAGAAGAAGTCGGTGCTACGAAGGTGATGATATACAGTGACTCTCAAGTGGTGACTTCCCAAATAAGTGGAGAGTATCAGGCAAAAGACCCAAATATGAAGAGATACTTGGAAAAAACTCTGGAACACCTTGGGCGCTTTGCAGAAACCAAGGTCACGCACATAACTCGGGACCTAAATAGCAGAGCAGACGCCCTATCCAAGTTAGCAAGTACCAAGCCAGGAGGAAATAACAGAAGCCTGATCCAAGAAACTCTCCAGGAACCCTCAGTGGTAAAAATAGAAGACAAACAAGAAGTCTTCGAAGTGGTCGGATTGAACCTCGGATGGATGAACCCCTTAGTCGAATTTCTGAAATTCGACATCCTCCCCAAAGAGGAAAAAGAGGCAAAGAAAATTCGAAGGGAAGCCCAACACTATACCTTGGTGAAAAATATTCTCTATAGAAGGGGGTTATCAACACCATTGTTAAAGTGTGTACCGACCTCAAGAACCACCGAGGTATTAGATGAGGTACATAGTGGAATCTGCGGGAACCATCTCGGAGCAAGGTCATTAGCCAGAAAGGTGATCCGAGCTGGATTCTACTGGCCAACCTTGCAGAAAGATGCCACAGACTTTGTGAAAAAGTGCCAACCATGTCAAATGCATGCAAATTTCCACGTGCCCCCCCAGAGGAGCTCATTAGTATCACCTCTCCATGGCCCTTTGCAAAATGGGGAATGGATTTGTTAGGTCCTTTTCCCCAGGCGCCAGGACAAGTTAAGTACCTAATAGTGGGAATAGATTATTTCACAAAGTGGATAGAAGCAGAACCACTGGCCACCATCACTGCACAAAGAAGTCGGAGGTCCCTCTACAAAAATATAATCACAAGGTATGGGATACCTTATTCCATTACCACAGATAACGGAACCCAGTTCACCGACTCCACTTTTAGAAGCCTAGTAGCCAGTATGAACATCAAACACCAGTTCACCTCAGTGGAACACCCACAAGCCAATGGGCAAGCCGAAGCAGCCAACAAAGTCATACTGGCAGGGCTGAAGAAAAGATTACAAGATGCGAAAGGAGCTTGGGCTGAAGAGCTCCCACAAGTACTATGGGCTTACAGAACAACCCCCCAATCCGCCACTGGAGAAACACCCTTCCGACTAGTTTATGGCGTAGAAGCCATGATCCCAATAGAGGTCAATGAGCAAAGCCCAAGAGTGATTTTCCACGACGAGATCGGGAATATACAGGGGCACAAAGAGGAGCTCGACTTGCTCCCCGAAATCCGAGAAGAAGCCCAGATAAGAGAAGCAGCGTTGAAGCAAAGGATGACCGCGAGATACAACAAAAAAGTCATTCGAAGGAATTTCACCCCAGATGACTTGGTCCTAATCAGAAACGATATTGGAGTCAACAAATCGGGGGAAGGAAAGCTCGCTGCTAAATGGAAAGGACCATACAAGATCAACGAGGTCTTAGGAAAAGGCTATTATAGGGTAACCGACTTCGACGGCAACGAGTTACCAAGATCATGGCATGCTTGTAATATGAAAAGGTACTACAGCTAAAAGCGACCCTACTCCCTGATGTACTCTTTTCCCAATTTCATGATTTTTTCCCAAAATCAAAGGGTTTTTTCTGAAAAGGGTTTTTAACGAGGCATCATAGTAGAGGCTAAGGGAAAATAAATTATCAAAAGCCCTTAGTAGCAAGAAGGTACCTCCTCAATTAATAAAGACCTCTTTCATTTTAAATATCTCTTTTAAATTCCCTTTTTATTCTCTTTCTACGAAACGCGCCGATTTAAGCTCGACAAAACGTGAAAATCCCATGAACCGACCTAGATGGTCGTCAGGATAAAACGACGAGGTACAAGTCGGCGTAAAGAGGCTATAGAAGTCGATCATGATAAACTCGGGAGCAGTCCGACTCATAAGTCGGAAAGCGAAGCCGAGTAAAATTAAAATGAATCGCAAAAGTAGCCTAAGTCACGAAAAACTCAATGAAACAAAATTGAGTACTAGGAATAACAAAAAGAGATAGGAAAAACTAAGAAAAAGTTATAAGGCTGCCTTGAAGATAAAAAAAGATTCAGAAAAGCAGGCAAGCCCCAAAGAAAAGGTTTTTCCAGAAAAGATCAAAAAGTCAAAAAGAACACGAATAGAAAAGCATGCGCGCATAAGGTAACTCAAAACCCTTATCCAAAAAAGGGCATTTATTTAAACGCTAAATTAAACCCTTATTAAAAAGGGTATCGAAAATTTGTTTTGTTTACGGCCCTAAAAGGCCAAAAAATTGTTGCAAACATCAACAAATAAATATAAAAGAGTTTAAAAAGAGGGGCCCACAGGCCGGGCCCCAATAGCCAAAATCACTTCTTAGCAAGAGGAGTAGAAGGAGCACCACCAGCAGAGTCGGAAGGAACGCCAGGAGCAAGGGCTGGAGAGGAAGTCGGAGGAGCAGTAGAAGAACCCGGAGCGTCCTTAGAGCAAGGAGGGGACTCTATGATCCTCTGCCCCCCGAGTTTTCAAATCGGACTCGGACTCCACCACGGGGACAGGAGGATCCACGATGGCACCATCAATAACAATCTTATCAGGGTCCAAAGGAGAAAGGTCCAAGTCAGGAGCAATGACTCCGACCTGCTCCTTAAAAACCCTCCAAGCCTCATCAGCACCATCTGCAATAGAGTCCTCTAACTCGGTATAGGCCTTCCGGGCATTCAGCAAGTCATTCTTTACAGACACAAGATCATCAAATAAACTGTTGTAGCTGGCTTGCGCTGCCTTCCTCAAATCCACCTCCATGTTGCATTGGGCTTGCAACTTCCTCCCACTCTCCCGGAGATTATCTCTCTCCTCCCTCAGCTTGGCGACTTCCTCCTTCAACTTCCCCTCATGCTCCTGATATATGAGAAGCCTTCCTTCCAGCTCTTCGACCCTCGAGGTCATCCCTAAAGAGCTGAGAGGGGCCTTCTCGAAAATATCCAAGAGTTTGCCACAAACCCCCGCCGCCTTCAGGCTCTCCTCAACCAGAGTGGTAAGGTGGCGCCGAACAGAAACATCATCCATGTTTATGCGAACGTTGGGATAGATGTTCTTTCGGACGAATGCAAGAGCATCCGCCTTCGCCTCACCAGAAGAGCCAGACTCTAAGGTCTTGCGCTTCTTATTATCTGGTTCAGAAGAAGGTCGAGCAGGGGGGTGGCTGAGAGAAAGTTGAAGAAGAAATTACAATTGGCTGAAAGGGAGTCCCAACATTCCGAGGAGGAGGAGGAGGAGAGATAACTGCCCTGGCGCCACCAGTCCTGGCGCGAGACCTTGCTTTAGCCTCCTGGACCCTTTGGTAAGATTCCTGAGCGTTTGCCTTTACCATCTCTGAAAAAAGCAACAAATGATAGATTAGACAAGTCGGATAAGACAAGTCGGAAATCCAGCAAACAAATAAAAGCTACCTAGCTGTGCCTGGACAAAGGTCGGAGACCCCTGGAGAAACTTTTTTGTGTCCAAGTATGGGGCCTTCCCCAACACTTCTCGGAGGAACCCCACAATGGCTGCTTCTACCTCATTTAGGTCATCCAGACCATATTTCTCGCAGGGGGAGGCCTCCAGCCAATATAAAGGAAATCGGGGAGAAGAATTATCATCCAGGAAAAAGGGGCGGTGACCCTCTACAGCTTGCACTTTGAAAAAGTAGTTCTTGAAGTCGTGAAAGGATTCGTCAAAAAGGGTGAAGATTCTCCGACCTTGTATGGCTCGGAACGACACCCACTGTTGTTTATTGTTTAGCCCACTGAAGGGTTTTGTCATATGAAAAAGATGGAAAAAAATCTTTAAAGAAGTCGGGAACTCTAAAGCCTGGCTGATGAATTGATAAATTTTTAAAAAACCCCAAGAGTTGGGGTGAAGCTGGGTGGGAGCGACTCGACAGTGACGCAAAACAGATATCTCAAAATTTGAAAAAGGAAGAAAAACACCCAAACGGGTGATCATGCACTCATACATAAAGAAAAAATGAGGGGCCGCCTTATTGACTCTTCCAAAACAAACCCGGTCTTCAGGACCCGGGACTACCAATTCATATTTTGGTTCGTCATCCTCAGAAGTACAAATTCTGTGATGAGTGCGAAGGTTGGTAATGAACTCAGAATCGACTGAGGGCTCCTCCCCTAAGACCATGACATCAACCCAGTGAGAGAGAGCATCTACAGAAGCCATTTCTTTTTATAAAAAAGGGGGTAACAAAATCTACAAGGGGAAAAGAAAAATCACCAACACGGTCTCTAAAGGGAGGAGGATGCGAAACTAAAGTCTGCAAATCAAATTTATCTACAAGGGCATATTAAAGAACTAACCTTTATCCGGAAATAAGGGTTGGAAGCAAAAGCCTTCGAAAACGCAAGAATGCAGCACGAACGAATGCAAGGGAAATTTGAAAGATCGCAGAAACGAAACAACGAAAGAGAGGGAAAGTATTTATAAGAACGTTAGGGGCATAATGGTAAAATTGGGGCAATCATTAATGAAGATGCACCGTTACCAAGGCCATTAAATCCCTACGCACACCCCTAACGGACACGATGCTTGATTAGACGTAACCGTCAGAACCAAAAGGTCACGGAAAATCACGTCGGTTTTTAAAACCATCACGTCGGTCCTCTTACAAATCGGCTACGACCCCGAGTTGAATACTCAAACCCAAATCCTAAAAAGATATTGGGCCCGAGTAGGGGCACTGTTCATACCCTGGCCCAATAATAAAGGTCCAGGATCCAAGCAAAGAGGCCCAACCCAAAGGGTTGGCCTTCATCCAGTACCAGCCTTCATCCCAAGAAGTCGGTACTAAACACGACCTGCTCCAAAGAAGTCGGACACGAGGGTTAGCTGGCAGATAACACTCATTCGAATGAGTAACTGCCCCTAGAAACTCTCTAACCACTTCATAGAGCCATATCTTAACCTCCCTAAGATATGGGAACGGTTATCCACCTAAAAAGGTGGCACTACTTCAGCGGTGGTTATTGGTTCACCACTATAAATACCCTGACACCTCTCAGGTATCTCTAGGTCCCAATATTCTCTAACCTGCTCACACTCTTGCTAACTTAGGCATCGGAGTGTCTTCGCAGGTACCACCCCCCATTCTTTCACACGCACAAGTCGGACGGAGGAGCACCGAGTAGCAAATCCACTCGAAAGCCGCCTCCTTCATACGTTTGGGCCAACCAACGCCATCCAGCCCATTAATCTCCGGTTACCCACCGTAACATTGGCGCCGTTTCCGGGGACCCGAGAGATCAACCAGTAATGGCGGATAGATCCCCTGAAGAGGGTCATGTGGAGACGGATTCTGAGCAAGAAAATCTGAACATTGGAAACAATGAGGCAGACCAGACCCTTCACCAGGAAGCCAATGATCAACACAGGGAAGGTACCTCCGGAATCAAAAACCCGAAGGTAAATTCCTCAGAGGGGCGCGAATCAGAAAAAGAAGGACCATCCCACGCAATTGAGCTCATAGGATTAGTCCACAGTCGCCTCGAGCAGCTAGAACAAGAACGAGAACGACAAAAGGAAACCGAAAAGAACCTAAAAGAGGAGATGGAGCGACGAAAAGAGTTAGAAAGAAAACTCTTAAAGTTAGAATCCTCCCTCAAAGGTCAGAACTCCCACGACGGTAGAGAAGATTCGCCCTTAGGGGAGAAAGATCCTTTTAGCGAGGACATAATGAGGGCAAAAGTTCCGAGAAACTTTAGAAGCCCCGATATGGACCTCTACGACAGAACCACTGATCCAAAGCATCATCTGAGCAACTTTAAAAGTCGGATGTATCTGGCTGACGCTTCTGACGCTACGAGATGCAAAGCCTTTCCGACGACTTTGTCAAAAGCAGCAATGAAGTGGTTCGACAGTCTCCCCCCGAGATCTGTCACCAGCTTCGAAGACCTATCAAGGAAGTTCTTGATGAGGTTCTCCATCCAGAAAGACAAAGTAAAACATGCACCAAGTCTCCTGAGAATAAAACAGGAGGTCGGGGAGTCCTTACGGGCCTATATGGAAAGGTTCAACAAAGCATGTTTGGAGATTCAAGACCTGCCTACCGAGGCAGTCATCATGGGGCTAGTCAATGGTCTTAGAGAAGGTCCCTTCTCACAGTCCATATCAAAAAGACACCCCGCCTCTTTAAGCGATATACAGGAAAGAGCTGAAAAGTACATCAACATGGAAGAAAATGCTAGGCTAAGAGACCCGAGTTGGCGACCTGGTCACCCTCCCTCAACGAAAGAGAGGGAGAGGGAAGCTAAGAAGAAGGAAGAACTCGGCCTCGATAGGCCAAGAAAATATCACTCTTATACTCCACTGAAAGTTCCTGTAGTGGATGTATACAGAGAAATTTGCAATACCGAAAGGCTGCCCCCTCCCAGGCCCATTAAAAATAAAAGAGGGGGGAGCCATGGTGATTACTGTGAGTACCATAAGATATATGGGCACTCCACAAACGACTGTTACGACCTTAAAAATGTGATAGAAAAGCTGGCCAGAGAAGGTCGGCTTGACAGATATCTCATAGAAAGGTCGGACAGTCATGGAAAAAGAAAGCGAGATGATGTGGAGAGAAGAGATCCACTACCACAAACTCCGGAGAGACATATCCATATGATCTCAGGAGGGTTTGCGGGAGGGGGACTCACAAAATCTTCTCGCAAAAGACATCTCAAGAGAGTTTACCAGGTCGGAGAGGGGTCATCCGACCTTCCAACCATTTCATTCACAAAGGAAGATGGGCGAGGAATAATCCCTGGGCACGACGACCCAATGGTAATTACCATGATCCTGGCAAATGCCCATCTCCACAGAACACTAGTAGACCAAGGAAGCTCAGCGGACATACTCTTTAAGCCCGCTTTCGACAAACTAGGGTTAGATGAGAAAGAGTTAAGAGCCTACCCCGACACCTTGTACGGATTAGGCGACACGCCAATAAAGCCACTAGGATTTTTGCCCCTCCACACCACCTTTGGAAAGGGGGAAAAATCAAAGACTCTGAGTATAGAATTCATAGTCATCGACGTGGGGTCGGCTTATAATGCTTTAATCGGCAGAGCTACCCTTAATCGACTCGGAGCGGTGGTATCGACACCCCACCTCTGCATGAAATTCCCGACCTCAGCGGGAATAGCGACGGTGAGGGGAGATCAGAAGTTGGCAAGGAAATGCTACAATGAAAGCCTAAACCTGAGAGGAAAAGGCAAAGAAGTTCACACAATAGAGCTCGGTGGAGCAAGGGTTAAAGAAGAACTGCGACCACGACCCGGAGGAAAAACCGAGGAGATTCAGGTCGGAGAAGAGGAAGGAAAAAACACTCACATAGGAACCAACCTGGGGGAAACCCTAAGACAAGAGTTGACTAAGCTCCTCAGAGATAATTCCGATCTCTTCGCCTGGAAGGCCTCCGACATGCCTGGGATAGATCCCGAGCTCATGTCCCACAAGCTCTCGGTCTACTCGGGATCTCGACCTGTACAACAAAGAAGACGCAAGCTCGGCTCAGAGCGAGCTCTAATAGTAGAGGAGCAAGTACAAGCGCTCCTAGAAGCCGGTTTCATCAGAGAAGTCAAATATCCAACATGGCTAGCCAATGTAGTGCTAGTCAAAAAACAAAATGGTAAATGGAGAATGTGCGTCGACTATACCGACTTAAATAAGGCATGTCCCAAGGACCCTTATCCACTACCAAGCATTGACGCCCTAGTAGACTCTAGCTCGGGGTATCAATACTTGTCGTTCATGGACGCCTACTCGGGGTATAACCAAATCCCGATGTATGAACCAGACCAGGAAAAAACATCATTCATCACGCCCAGAGCTAACTTTTGCTACGTGGTCATGCCATTTGGATTGAAAAATGCAGGGGCCACATATCAGAGGCTGATGAATAAGGTGTTTGCCCCTCACCTAGGGAGCTTAATGGAAGTGTACGTCGACGATATGCTGGTAAAGACCAAGAAAGAAGTCGACCTCTTGTCTGACCTTTCACGAGTCTTTGACACCATAAGGTTGCACGGGATGAGACTAAATCCTGCAAAGTGCGCCTTCGCGGTGGAGGCAGGAAAATTTCTAGGATTCATGCTAACACAAAGAGGGATCGAAGCCAATCCCGACAAGTGTAAAGCTATCCTGGAAATGAAAAGCCCGACTTGTTTGAGAGAGGTCCAACAGCTGAATGGCCGGCTAGCAGCTTTCTCCAGGTTTTTGGCAGGATCAGCACTAAGATCCCTTCCACTGTTCTCCCTATTGAGAAAGGGACACCAGTTCGAATGGACTCCCGAATGCGAGGAGGCGTTCCAGGAGTTCAAAAAGTTCTTGAGCCAACCTCCTATTTTGACCCGACCTATGGCTGGAGAAGACCTTGTACTATACTTATCCGTAGCAGACAAGGCCATCTCATCCGCCCTGATAAGAGAAGACAAGGCCGGTCAGCACCCAGTATACTTCGTCAGTAAAGTTCTGCAAGGCCCTGAGCTAAGGTACCATAAACTAGAGAAGTTTGCCTACTCCTTAGTAGTAGCCTCACGAAGGCTACGGCCTTACTTTCAAGCTCACACAATAAGAGTCCGCACGAACCAACCCATGAAGCAAATCCTCCAAAAGACGGATGTTGCAGGAAGAATGGTTCAATGGGCAATAGAGCTCTCCGAGTTCGACTTAAAGTACGAAACTCGGACGGCGATTAAAGCCCAGTGCCTCGCCGACTTCATTGCAGAATATGCAGGAGATCAAGAGGATAAACCAACTACATGGGAACTCTATGTAGATGGATCCTCCAACAAAACAGGAAGCGGCGCAGGCATAATATTGGTAGATGAAAGGGGAACCCAGATAGAGGTTTCCCTCAAGTTTGAATTCCCAGCTTCAAATAATCAGGCAGAATATGAAGCCTTGATTGCAGGATTGAAGCTGGCAGAAGAAGTCGGTGCTACGAAGGTGATGATATACAGTGACTCTCAAGTGGTGACTTCCCAAATAAGTGGAGAGTATCAGGCAAAAGACCCAAATATGAAGAGATACTTGGAAAAAACTCTGGAACACCTTGGGCGCTTTGCAGAAACCAAGGTCACGCACATAACTCGGGACCTAAATAGCAGAGCAGACGCCCTATCCAAGTTAGCAAGTACCAAGCCAGGAGGAAATAACAGAAGCCTGATCCAAGAAACTCTCCAGGAACCCTCAGTGGTAAAAATAGAAGACAAACAAGAAGTCTTCGAAGTGGTCAGATTGAACCTCGGATGGATGAACCCCTTAGTCGAATTTCTGAAATTCGACATCCTCCCCAAAGAGGAAAAAGAGGCAAAGAAAATTCGAAGGGAAGCCCAACACTATACCTTGGTGAAAAATATTCTCTATAGAAGGGGGTTATCAACACCATTGTTAAAGTGTGTACCGACCTCAAGAACCACCGAGGTATTAGATGAGGTACATAGTGGAATCTGCGGGAACCATCTCGGAGCAAGGTCATTAGCCAGAAAGGTGATCCGAGCTGGATTCTACTGGCCAACCTTGCAGAAAGATGCCACAGACTTTGTGAAAAAGTGCCAACCATGTCAAATGCATGCAAATTTCCACGTGCCCCCCCAGAGGAGCTCATTAGTATCACCTCTCCATGGCCCTTTGCAAAATGGGGAATGGATTTGTTAGGTCCTTTTCCCCAGGCGCCAGGACAAGTTAAGTACCTAATAGTGGGAATAGATTATTTCACAAAGTGGATAGAAGCAGAACCACTGGCCACCATCACTGCACAAAGAAGTCGGAGGTCCCTCTACAAAAATATAATCACAAGGTATGGGATACCTTATTCCATTACCACAGATAACGGAACCCAGTTCACCGACTCCACTTTTAGAAGCCTAGTAGCCAGTATGAACATCAAACACCAGTTCACCTCAGTGAAACACCCACAAGCCAATGGGCAAGCCGAAGCAGCCAACAAAGTCATACTGGCAGGGCTGAAGAAAAGATTACAAGATGCGAAAGGAGCTTGGGCTGAAGAGCTCCCACAAGTACTATGGGCTTACAGAACAACCCCCCAATCCGCCACTGGAGAAACACCCTTCCGACTAGTTTATGGCGTAGAAGCCATGATCCCAATAGAGGTCAATGAGCAAAGCCCAAGAGTGATTTTCCACGACGAGATCGGGAATATACAGGGGCACAAAGAGGAGCTCGACTTGCTCCCCGAAATCCGAGAAGAAGCCCAGATAAGAGAAGCAGCGTTGAAGCAAAGGATGACCGCGAGATACAACAAAAAAGTCATTCGAAGGAATTTCACCCCAGATGACTTGGTCCTAATCAGAAACGATATTGGAGTCAACAAATCGGGGGAAGGAAAGCTCGCTGCTAAATGGAAAGGACCATACAAGATCAACGAGGTCTTAGGAAAAGGCTATTATAGGGTAACCGACTTCGACGGCAACGAGTTACCAAGATCATGGCATGCTTGTAATATGAAAAGGTACTACAGCTAAAAGCGACCCTACTCCCTGATGTACTCTTTTCCCAATTTCATGATTTTTTCCCAAAATCAAAGGGTTTTTTCTGAAAAGGGTTTTTAACGAGGCATCATAGTAGAGGCTAAGGGAAAATAAATTATCAAAAGCCCTTAGTAGCAAGAAGGTACCTCCTCAATTAATAAAGACCTCTTTCATTTTAAATATCTCTTTTAAATTCCCTTTTTATTCTCTTTCTACGAAACGCGCCGATTTAAGCTCGACAAAACGTGAAAATCCCATGAACCGACTTAGATGGTCGTCAGGATAAAACGACGAGGTACAAGTCGGCGTAAAGAGGCTATAGAAGTCGATCATGATAAACTCGGGAGCAGTCCGACTCATAAGTCGGAAAGCGAAGCCGAGTAAAATTAAAATGAATCGCAAAAGTAGCCTAAGTCACGAAAAACTCAATGAAACAAAATTGAGTACTAGGAATAACAAAAAGAGATAGGAAAAACTAAGAAAAAGTTATAAGGCTGCCTTGAAGATCAAAAAAGATTCAGAAAAGCAGGCAAGCCCCAAAGAAAAGGTTTTTCCAGAAAAGATCAAAAAGTCAAAAAGAACACGAATAGAAAAGCATGCGCGCATAAGGTAACTCAAAACCCTTATCCAAAAAAGGGCATTTATTTAAACGCTAAATTAAACCCTTATTAAAAAGGGTATCGAAAATTTGTTTTGTTTACGGCCCTAAAAGGCCAAAAAATTGTTGCAAACATCAACAAATAAATATAAAAGAGTTTAAAAAGAGGGGCCCACAGGCCGGGCCCCAATAGCCAAAATCACTTCTTAGCAAGAGGAGTAGAAGGAGCACCACCAGCAGAGTCGGAAGGAACGCCAGGAGCAAGGGCTGGAGAGGAAGTCGGAGGAGCAGTAGAAGAACCCGGAGCGTCCTTAGAGCAAGGAGGGGACTCTATGATCCTCTGCCCCCCGAGTTTTCAAATCGGACTCGGACTCCACCACGGGGACAGGAGGATCCACGATGGCACCATCAATAACAATCTTATCAGGGTCCAAAGGAGAAAGGTCCAAGTCAGGAGCAATGACTCCGACCTGCTCCTTAAAAACCCTCCAAGCCTCATCAGCACCATCTGCAATAGAGTCCTCTAACTCGGTATAGGCCTTCCGGGCATTCAGCAAGTCATTCTTTACAGACACAAGATCATCAAATAAACTGTTGTAGCTGGCTTGCGCTGCCTTCCTCAAATCCACCTCCATGTTGCATTGGGCTTGCAACTTCCTCCCACTCTCCCGGAGATTATCTCTCTCCTCCCTCAGCTTGGCGACTTCCTCCTTCAACTTCCCCTCATGCTCCTGATATATGAGAAGCCTTCCTTCCAGCTCTTCGACCCTCGAGGTCATCCCTAAAGAGCTGAGAGGGGCCTTCTCGAAAATATCCAAGAGTTTGCCACAAACCCCCGCCGCCTTCAGGCTCTCCTCAACCAGAGTGGTAAGGTGGCGCCGAACAGAAACATCATCCATGTTTATGCGAACGTTGGGATAGATGTTCTTTCGGACGAATGCAAGAGCATCCGCCTTCGCCTCACCAGAAGAGCCAGACTCTAAGGTCTTGCGCTTCTTATTATCTGGTTCAGAAGAAGGTCGAGCAGGGGGGTGGCTGAGAGAAAGTTGAAGAAGAAATTACAATTGGCTAAAAGGGAGTCCCAACATTCCGAGGAGGAGGAGGAGGAGAGATAACTGCCCTGGCGCCACCAGTCCTGGCGCGGGACCTTGCTTTAGCCTCCTGGACCCTTTGGTAAGATTCCTGAGCGTTTGCCTTTACCATCTCTGAAAAAAGCAACAAATGATAGATTAGACAAGTCGGAAATCCAGCAAACAAATAAAAGCTACCTAGCTGTGCCTGGACAAAGGTCGGAGACCCCTGGAGAAACTTTTTTGTGTCCAAGTATGGGGCCTTCCCCAACACTTCTCGGAGGAACCCCACAATGGCTGCTTCTACCTCATTTAGGTCATCCAGACCATATTTCTCGCAGGGGGAGGCCTCCAGCCAATATAAAGGAAATCGGGGAGAAGAATTATCATCCAGGAAAAAGGGGCGGTGACCCTCTACAGCTTGCACTTTGAAAAAGTAGTTCTTGAAGTCGTGAAAGGATTCGTCAAAAAGGGTGAAGATTCTCCGACCTTGTATGGCTCGGAACGACACCCACTGTTGTTTATTGTTTAGCCCACTGAAGGGTTTTGTCATATGAAAAAGATGGAAAAAAATCTTTATAGAAGTCGGGAACTCTAAAGCCTGGCTGATGAATTGATAAATTTTTAAAAAACCCCAAGAGTTGGGGTGAAGCTGGGTGGGAGCGACTCGACAGTGACGCAAAACAGATATCTCAAAATTTGAAAAAGGAAGAAAAACACCCAAACGGGTGATCATGCACTCATACATAAAGAAAAAATGAGGGGCCGCCTTATTGACTCTTCCAAAACAAACCCGGTCTTCAGGACCCGGGACTACCAATTCATATTTTGGTTCGTCATCCTCAGAAGTACAAATTCTGTGATGAGTGCGAAGGTTGGTAATGAACTCAGAATCGACTGAGGGCTCCTCCCCTAAGACCATGACATCAACCCAGTGAGAGAGAGCATCTACAGAAGCCATTTCTTTTTATAAAAAAGGGGGTAACAAAATCTACAAGGGGAAAAGAAAAATCACCAACACGGTCTCTAAAGGGAGGAGGATGCGAAACTAAAGTCTGCAAATCAAATTTATCTACAAGGGCATATTAAAGAACTAACCTTTATCCGGAAATAAGGGTTGGAAGCAAAAGCCTTCGAAAACGCAAGAATGCAGCACGAACGAATGCAAGGGAAATTTGAAAGATCGCAGAAACGAAACAACGAAAGAGAGGGAAAGTATTTATAAGAACGTTAGGGGCATAATGGTAAAATTGGGGCAATCATTAATGAAGATGCACCGTTACCAAGGCCATTAAATCCCTACGCACACCCCTAACGGACACGATGCTTGATTAGACGTAACCGTCAGAACCAAAAGGTCACGGAAAATCACGTCGGTTTTTAAAACCATCACGTCGGTCCTCTTACAAATCGGCTACGACCCCGAGTTGAATACTCGAACCCAAATCCTAAAAAGATATTGGGCCCGAGTAGGGGCACTGTTCATACCCTGGCCCAATAATAAAGGTCCAGGATCCAAGCAAAGAGGCCCAACCCAAAGGGTTGGCCTTCATCCAGTACCAGCCTTCATCCCAAGAAGTCGGTACTAAACACGACCTGCTCCAAAGAAGTCGGACACGAGGGTTAGCTGGCAGATAACACTCATTCGAATGAGTAACTGCCCCTAGAAACTCTCTAACCACTTCATAGAGCCATATCTTAACCTCCCTAAGATATGGGAACGGTTATCCACCTAAAAAGGTGGCACTACTTCAGCGGTGGTTATTGGTTCACCACTATAAATACCCTGACACCTCTTAGGTATCTCTAGGTCCCAATATTCTCTAACCTGCTCACACTCTTGCTAACTTAGGCATCGGAGTGTCTTCGCAGGTACCACCCCCCATTCTTTCACACGCACAAGTCGGACGGAGGAGCACCGAGTAGCAAATCCACTCGAAAGCCGCCTCCTTCATACGTTTGGGCCAACCAACGCCATCCAGCCCATTAATCTCCGGTTACCCACCGTAACATTGGCGCCGTTTCCGGGGACCCGAGAGATCAACCAGTAATGGCGGATAGATCCCCTGAAGAGGGTCATGTGGAGACGGATTCTGAGCAAGAAAATCTGAACATTGGAAACAATGAGGCAGACCAGACCCTTCACCAGGAAGCCAATGATCAACACAGGGAAGGTACCTCCGGAATCAAAAACCCGAAGGTAAATTCCTCAGAGGGGCGCGAATCAGAAAAAGAAGGACCATCCCACGCAATTGAGCTCATAGGATTAGTCCACAGTCGCCTCGAGCAGCTAGAACAAGAACGAGAACGACAAAAGGAAACCGAAAAGAACCTAAAAGAGGAGATGGAGCGACGAAAAGAGTTAGAAAGAAAACTCTTAAAGTTAGAATCCTCCCTCAAAGGTCAGAACTCCCACGACGGTAGAGAAGATTCGCCCTTAGGGGAGAAAGATCCTTTTAGCGAGGACATAATGAGGGCAAAAGTTCCGAGAAACTTTAGAAGCCCCGATATGGACCTCTACAACAGAACCACTGATCCAAAGCATCATCTGAGCAACTTTAAAAGTCGGATGTATCTGGCTGACGCTTCTGACGCTACGAGATGCAAAGCCTTTCCGACGACTTTGTCAAAAGCAGCAATGAAGTGGTTCGACAGTCTCCCCCCGAGATCTGTCACCAGCTTCGAAGACCTATCAAGGAAGTTCTTGATGAGGTTCTCCATCCAGAAAGACAAAGTAAAACATGCACCAAGTCTCCTGAGAATAAAACAGGAGGTCGGGGAGTCCTTACGGGCCTATATGGAAAGGTTCAACAAAGCATGTTTGGAGATTCAAGACCTGCCTACCGAGGCAGTCATCATGGGGCTAGTCAATGGTCTTAGAGAAGGTCCCTTCTCACAGTCCATATCAAAAAGACACCCCGCCTCTTTAAGCGATATACAGGAAAGAGCTGAAAAGTACATCAACATGGAAGAAAATGCTAGGCTAAGAGACCCGAGTTGGCGACCTGGTCACCCTCCCTCAACGAAAGAGAGGGAGAGGGAAGCTAAGAAGAAGGAAGAACTCGGCCTCGATAGGCCAAGAAAATATCACTCTTATACTCCACTGAAAGTTCCTGTAGTGGATGTATACAGAGAAATTTGCAATACCGAAAGGCTGCCCCCTCCCAGGCCCATTAAAAATAAAAGAGGGGGGAGCCATGGTGATTACTGTGAGTACCATAAGATATATGGGCACTCCACAAACGACTGTTACGACCTTAAAAATGTGATAGAAAAGCTGGCCAGAGAAGGTCGGCTTGACAGATATCTCATAGAAAGGTCGGACAGTCATGGAAAAAGAAAGCGAGATGATGTGGAGAGAAGAGATCCACTACCACAAACTCCGGAGAGACATATCCATATGATCTCAGGAGGGTTTGCGGGAGGGGGACTCACAAAATCTTCTCGCAAAAGACATCTCAAGAGAGTTTACCAGGTCGGAGAGGGGTCATCCGACCTTCCAACCATTTCATTCACAAAGGAAGATGGGCGAGGAATAATCCCTGGGCACGACGACCCAATGGTAATTACCATGATCCTGGCAAATGCCCATCTCCACAGAACACTAGTAGACCAAGGAAGCTCAGCGGACATACTCTTTAAGCCCGCTTTCGACAAACTAGGGTTAGATGAGAAAGAGTTAAGAGCCTACCCCGACACCTTGTACGGATTAGGCGACACGCCAATAAAGCCACTAGGATTTTTGCCCCTCCACACCACCTTTGGAAAGGGGGAAAAATCAAAGACTCTGAGTATAGAATTCATAGTCATCGACGTGGGGTCGGCTTATAATGCTTTAATCGGCAGAGCTACCCTTAATCGACTCGGAGCGGTGGTATCGACACCCCACCTCTGCATGAAATTCCCAACCTCAGCGGGAATAGCGACGGTGAGGGGAGATCAGAAGTTGGCAAGGAAATGCTACAATGAAAGCCTAAACCTGAGAGGAAAAGGCAAAGAAGTTCACACAATAGAGCTCGGTGGAGCAAGGGTTAAAGAAGAACTGCGACCACGACCCGGAGGAAAAACCGAGGAGATTCAGGTCGGAGAAGAGGAAGGAAAAAACACTCACATAGGAACCAACCTGGGGGAAACCCTAAGACAAGAGTTGACTAAGCTCCTCAGAGATAATTCCGATCTCTTCGCCTGGAAGGCCTCCGACATGCCTGGGATAGATCCCGAGCTCATGTCCCACAAGCTCTCGGTCTACTCGGGATCTCAACCTGTACAACAAAGAAGACGCAAGCTCGGCTCAGAGCGAGCTCTAATAGTAGAGGAGCAAGTACAAGCGCTCCTAGAAGCCGGTTTCATCAGAGAAGTCAAATATCCAACATGGCTAGCCAATGTAGTGCTAGTCAAAAAACAAAATGGTAAATGGAGAATGTGCGTCGACTATACCGACTTAAATAAGGCATGTCCCAAGGACCCTTATCCACTACCAAGCATTGACGCCCTAGTAGACTCTAGCTCGGGGTATCAATACTTGTCGTTCATGGACGCCTACTCGGGGTATAACCAAATCCCGATGTATGAACCAGACCAGGAAAAAACATCATTCATCACGCCCAGAGCTAACTTTTGCTACGTGGTCATGCCATTTGGATTGAAAAATGCAGGGGCCACATATCAGAGGCTGATGAATAAGGTGTTTGCCCCTCACCTAGGGAGCTTAATGGAAGTGTACGTCGACGATATGCTGGTAAAGACCAAGAAAGAAGTCGACCTCTTGTCTGACCTTTCACGAGTCTTTGACACCATAAGGTTGCACGGGATGAGACTAAATCCTGCAAAGTGCGCCTTCGCGGTGGAGGCAGGAAAATTTCTAGGATTCATGCTAACACAAAGAGGGATCGAAGCCAATCCCGACAAGTGTAAAGCTATCCTGGAAATGAAAAGCCCGACTTGTTTGAGAGAGGTCCAACAGCTGAATGGCCGGCTAGCAGCTTTCTCCAGGTTTTTGGCAGGATCAGCACTAAGATCCCTTCCACTGTTCTCCCTATTGAGAAAGGGACACCAGTTCGAATGGACTCCCGAATGCGAGGAGGCGTTCCAGGAGTTCAAAAAGTTCTTGAGCCAACCTCCTATTTTGACCCGACCTATGGCTGGAGAAGACCTTGTACTATACTTATCCGTAGCAGACAAGGCCATCTCATCCGCCCTGATAAGAGAAGACAAGGCCGGTCAGCACCCAGTATACTTCGTCAGTAAAGTTCTGCAAGGCCCTGAGCTAAGGTACCATAAACTAGAGAAGTTTGCCTACTCCTTAGTAGTAGCCTCACGAAGGCTACGGCCTTACTTTCAAGCTCACACAATAAGAGTCCGCACGAACCAACCCATGAAGCAAATCCTCCAAAAGACGGATGTTGCAGGAAGAATGGTTCAATGGGCAATAGAGCTCTCCGAGTTCGACTTAAAGTACGAAACTCGGACGGCGATTAAAGCCCAGTGCCTCGCCGACTTCATTGCAGAATATGCAGGAGATCAAGAGGATAAACCAACTACATGGGAACTCTATGTAGATGGATCCTCCAACAAAACAGGAAGCGGCGCAGGCATAATATTGGTAGATGAAAGGGGAACCCAGATAGAGGTTTCCCTCAAGTTTGAATTCCCAGCTTCAAATAATCAGGCAGAATATGAAGCCTTGATTGCAGGATTGAAGCTGGCAGAAGAAGTCGGTGCTACGAAGGTGATGATATACAGTGACTCTCAAGTGGTGACTTCCCAAATAAGTGGAGAGTATCAGGCAAAAGACCCAAATATGAAGAGATACTTGGAAAAAACTCTGGAACACCTTGGGCGCTTTGCAGAAACCAAGGTCACGCACATAACTCGGGACCTAAATAGCAGAGCAGACGCCCTATCCAAGTTAGCAAGTACCAAGCCAGGAGGAAATAACAGAAGCCTGATCCAAGAAACTCTCCAGGAACCCTCAGTGGTAAAAATAGAAGACAAACAAGAAGTCTTCGAAGTGGTCGGATTGAACCTCGGATGGATGAACCCCTTAGTCGAATTTCTGAAATTCGACATCCTCCCCAAAGAGGAAAAAGAGGCAAAGAAAATTCGAAGGGAAGCCCAACACTATACCTTGGTGAAAAATATTCTCTATAGAAGGGGGTTATCAACACCATTGTTAAAGTGTGTACCGACCTCAAGAACCACCGAGGTATTAGAGGAGGTACATAGTGGAATCTGCGGGAACCATCTCGGAGCAAGGTCATTAGCCAGAAAGGTGATCCGAGCTGGATTCTACTGGCCAACCTTTCAGAAAGATGCCACAGACTTTGTGAAAAAGTGCCAACCATGTCAAATGCATGCAAATTTCCACGTGGCCCCCCAGAGGAGCTCATTAGTATCACCTCTCCATGGCCCTTTGCAAAATGGGGAATGGATTTGTTAGGTCCTTTTCCCCAGGCGCCAGGACAAGTTAAGTACCTAATAGTGGGAATAGATTATTTCACAAAGTGGATAGAAGCAGAACCACTGGCCACCATCACTGCACAAAGAAGTCGGAGGTCCCTCTACAAAAATATAATCACAAGGTATGGGATACCTTATTCCATTACCACAGATAACGGAACCCAGTTCACCGACTCCACTTTTAGAAGCCTAGTAGCCAGTATGAACATCAAACACCAGTTCACCTCAGTGGAACACCCACAAGCCAATGGGCAAGCCGAAGCAGCCAACAAAGTCATACTGGCAGGGCTGAAGAAAAGATTACAAGATGCGAAAGGAGCTTGGGCTGAAGAGCTCCCACAAGTACTATGGGCTTACAGAACAACCCCCCAATCCGCCACTGGAGAAACACCCTTCCGACTAGTTTATGGCGTAGAAGCCATGATCCCAATAGAGGTCAATGAGCAAAGCCCAAGAGTGATTTTCCACGACGAGATCGGGAATATACAGGGGCACAAAGAGGAGCTCGACTTGCTCCCCGAAATCCGAGAAGAAGCCCAGATAAGAGAAGCAGCGTTGAAGCAAAGGATGACCGCGAGATACAACAAAAAAGTCATTCGAAGGAATTTCACCCCAGATGACTTGGTCCTAATCAGAAACGATATTGGAGTCAACAAATCGGGGGAAGGAAAGCTCGCTGCTAAATGGAAAGGACCATACAAGATCAACGAGGTCTTAGGAAAAGGCTATTATAGGGTAACCGACTTCGACGGCAACGAGTTACCAAGATCATGGCATGCTTGTAATATGAAAAGGTACTACAGCTAAAAGCGACCCTACTCCCTGATGTACTCTTTTCCCAATTTCATGATTTTTTCCCAAAATCAAAGGGTTTTTTCTGAAAAGGGTTTTTAACGAGGCATCATAGTAGAGGCTAAGGGAAAATAAATTATCAAAAGCCCTTAGTAGCAAGAAGGTACCTCCTCAATTAATAAAGACCTCTTTCATTTTAAATATCTCTTTTAAATTCCCTTTTTATTCTCTTTCTACGAAACGCGCCGATTTAAGCTCGACAAAACGTGAAAATCCCATGAACCGACCTAGATGGTCGTCAGGATAAAACGACGAGGTACAAGTCGGCGTAAAGAGGCTATAGAAGTCGATCATGATAAACTCGGGAGCAGTCCGACTCATAAGTCGGAAAGCGAAGCCGAGTAAAATTAAAATGAATCGCAAAAGTAGTCTAAGTCACGAAAAACTCAATGAAACAAAATTGAGTACTAGGAATAACAAAAAGAGATAGGAAAAACTAAGAAAAAGTTATAAGGCTGCCTTGAAGATCAAAAAAGATTCAGAAAAGCAGGCAAGCCCCAAAGAAAAGGTTTTTCCAGAAAAGATCAAAAAGTCAAAAAGAACACGAATAGAAAAGCATGCGCGCATAAGGTAACTCAAAACCCTTATCCAAAAAAGGGCATTTATTTAAACGCTAAATTAAACCCTTATTAAAAAGGGTATCGAAAATTTGTTTTGTTTACGGCCCTAAAAGGCCAAAAAATTGTTGCAAACATCAACAAATAAATATAAAAGAGTTTAAAAAGAGGGGCCCACAGGCCGGGCCCCAATAGCCAAAATCACTTCTTAGCAAGAGGAGTAGAAGGAGCACCACTAGCAGAGTCGGAAGGAACGCCAGGAGCAAGGGCTGGAGAGGAAGTCGGAGGAGCAGTAGAAGAACCCGGAGCGTCCTTAGAGCAAGGAGGGGACTCTATGATCCTCTGCCCCCCGAGTTTTCAAATCGGACTCGGACTCCACCACGGGGACAGGAGGATCCACGATGGCACCATCAATAACAATCTTATCAGGGTCCAAAGGAGAAAGGTCCAAGTCAGGAGCAATGACTCCGACCTGCTCCTTAAAAACCCTCCAAGCCTCATCAGCACCATCTGCAATAGAGTCCTCTAACTCGGTATAGGCCTTCCGGGCATTCAGCAAGTCATTCTTTACAGACACAAGATCATCAAATAAACTGTTGTAGCTGGCTTGCGCTGCCTTCCTCAAATCCACCTCCATGTTGCATTGGGCTTGCAACTTCCTCCCACTCTCCCGGAGATTATCTCTCTCCTCCCTCAGCTTGGCGACTTCCTCCTTCAACTTCCCCTCATGCTCCTGATATATGAGAAGCCTTCCTTCCAGCTCTTCGACCCTCGAGGTCATCCCTAAAGAGCTGAGAGGGGCCTTCTCGAAAATATCCAAGAGTTTGCCACAAACCCCCGCCGCCTTCAGGCTCTCCTCAACCAGAGTGGTAAGGTGGCGCCGAACAGAAACATCATCCATGTTTATGCGAACGTTGGGATAGATGTTCTTTCGGACGAATGCAAGAGCATCCGCCTTCGCCTCACCAGAAGAGCCAGACTCTAAGGTCTTGCGCTTCTTATTATCTGGTTCAGAAGAAGGTCGAGCAGGGGGGTGGCTGAGAGAAAGTTGAAGAAGAAATTACAATTGGCTGAAAGGGAGTCCCAACATTCCGAGGAGGAGGAGGAGGAGAGATAACTGCCCTGGCGCCACCAGTCCTGGCGCGAGACCTTGCTTTAGCCTCCTGGACCCTTTGGTAAGATTCCTGAGCGTTTGCCTTTACCATCTCTGAAAAAAGCAACAAATGATAGATTAGACAAGTCGGAAATCCAGCAAACAAATAAAAGCTACCTAGCTGTGCCTGGACAAAGGTCGGAGACCCCTGGAGAAACTTTTTTGTGTCCAAGTATGGGGCCTTCCCCAACACTTCTCGGAGGAACCCCACAATGGCTGCTTCTACCTCATTTAGGTCATCCAGACCATATTTCTCGCAGGGGGAGGCCTCCAGCCAATATAAAGGAAATCGGGGAGAAGAATTATCATCCAGGAAAAAGGGGCGGTGACCCTCTACAGCTTGCACTTTGAAAAAGTAGTTCTTAAAGTCGTGAAAGGATTCGTCAAAAAGGGTGAAGATTCTCCGACCTTGTATGGCTCGGAACGACACCCACTGTTGTTTATTGTTTAGCCCACTGAAGGGTTTTGTCATATGAAAAAGATGGAAAAAAATCTTTAAAGAAGTCGGGAACTCTAAAGCCTGGCTGATGAATTGATAAATTTTTAAAAAACCCCAAGAGTTGGGGTGAAGCTGGGTGGGAGCGACTCGACAGTGACGCAAAACAGATATCTCAAAATTTGAAAAAGGAAGAAAAACACCCAAACGGGTGATCATGCACTCATACATAAAGAAAAAATGAGGGGCCGCCTTATTGACTCTTCCAAAACAAACCCGGTCTTCAGGACCCGGGACTACCAATTCATATTTTGGTTCGTCATCCTCAGAAGTACAAATTCTGTGATGAGTGCGAAGGTTGGTAATGAACTCAGAATCGACTGAGGGCTCCTCCCCTAAGACCATGACATCAACCCAGTGAGAGAGAGCATCTACAGAAGCCATTTCTTTTTATAAAAAAGGGGGCAACAAAATCTACAAGGGGAAAAGAAAAATCACCAACACGGTCTCTAAAGGGAGGAGGATGCGAAACTAAAGTCTGCAAATCAAATTTATCTACAAGGGCATATTAAAGAACTAACCTTTATCCGGAAATAAGGGTTGGAAGCAAAAGCCTTCGAAAACGCAAGAATGCAGCACGAACGAATGCAAGGGAAATTTGAAAGATCGCAGAAACGAAACAACGAAAGAGAGGGAAAGTATTTATAAGAACGTTAGGGGCATAATGGTAAAAGAATACTAATTTCGTTTAAATCTGAGAATTGATCATTCTAACGAATATCTAATATAAAATTTTTAAATTGATGATTAAGTACCAAAAGTTGAATAAAAAATTATTGTGGGGTCAAATTTAATAATCTAATGGGGATAAATAAATATTATTATCATATATTACTTAAAAAAATTTCAAATTGTAGTGGGGGCGCTTGCCCCCACACCACTGCACTTAGATCCGTCCCTGATGTGGATTGTTCAAAAGACAATAACTTTCGGAAGAAAAAAAAAAGGAAATCGGATCAAGCTACGGCCACGATTACAAAGAAACAAACAAACATTAAAAACATTAGGAAGAACTAACTTTAGTTCCTGTTGTGATCCCACTTAATTAATTAATTAAAATACTTAAAATTAATGTAATTAATAATAAATTAATTATAATTTAATTATTTAATCTAATTAATTATTTATTTTTATTGGACAATATGAGTCCTTGTTCAGAGGGACTCATTTTTCTCAAAGCTTGTGCAAAAACTCTTTCTCTCATTTCTCTATCGATGAGTTCCTATACCTATCGGAAATAGGGTCTCAATTTTTAGCCCATTAGAATTGCTCTAAGGAAGAAAGTTGGATATTCAGCTTTTAGCCCATTGGAGTTGCTCTCAATATGAGTCCTCGTGCTTAGTGAGCTATGATTCAACACAGAGATCAGAGTGAATGTCTTTTTAGTTTTTAGACTTTTTAGATATTCAGCTTTTATAGTATTCTTTTGACCCTTCTATACCCTTTTTTTTCAGAAGTTTAATTTTGATATGAAAAAATAATTATAAGATCTTCCAATCAAATATATACACCTCTAGATGATTATAATAAAACAATATATAATTGAATACAATTAGATTCTTTTTACTATTATATTTATAGCTTAGATATGAGATATATAATAGATTAAACTCAAAAAAGATATATAAAAAGATATAAGATATAATTAATAACAAAAGATATGATTTTATTTTCTTTTTCAAAAGAAGAAGATATAACTTGATAAATTGGATACAAAAAATAATGTTATATATATCTTAAGTAATTTATAATCAACATAGAGAAAGAAAGATAAAATATCTAATTAATAATTAGTCTATGCAAGTTCCAATATATATATATATATATATATATATATATATATATATATATATATATATATATTTAGCTCTAATAATATAAACTATGCAATCAAATACTAGCTAAGAGAATAACAAAGACAATATTATTCCAAAAGTTGAGTTTTAAATTCCAAGATGCATCCATGCATGATGTATTATTCATTCATTCATTTACTACAATTACTATATAGTGTATATCGTGTTCACTTAGATCATATAGTATATAATAGATACAAGAATATATTTTCCTTTCAGAGAAGATTTTAGAAATCTTCATCACATAGAAGCCTTAACAATTGAAGTGGAATAGAATCTATTTGTCTTTTCCCTTATTGCCCTTATTATCCTTATCATCATCATCCTGCTTCTTACTTGAAGAAGATCCTGTCATTGACAAGAACAATTAAACATTCAAAAAATTATTATTACGGTAATAGAAATTAAAACATACCATTTAATTATCATACAGCAGGATGTAGGTGCTTACATTTTGTATTAAACCTTTTGGCTTCCTCTATGATATTTCGGCATCCAACAGATAATCTCATGGGATTCGACTTCCGGCTCCTCAGGATCGTCCATCACCACATCTGTTATGGTCGTTTCAGCAAAGCTTTTGGCTGCGGCGGCTTCGGCTTCATTCACCTGCTGAAAGTTATCAGCTATTGATGATGATTCCATCAATGGCGGCCGTGGCTTTTTGGATCTTTTTCTGGACTTAGTTCTTGTTACTTAGATTATTTCTTTGTGAATAATAGGGTTACCATTGTAATTATTTTTTTAATTAGAGTACATAAAGAGTACATAATATATAAGGTATAATAACTCAACAAATATTTACAATGTACTCTTTAAGAGAGGGAGAAAAATAATTTCTTCTCATTGAAGAGAATGAAAAATCGGATTTTTAGGTACAAAAATCGGACCGATTTGTGTCTAAAAAATTAAAAAAATATGGAGTACACAAATCGGACCGTCCTCGAACTTGCGCCTGAATGCTTATTCCTCCTCGAACCATTGGAGGTGGTGGTGGTAGCGGTGGCGGTGTGCACATTGTTGACAAGCTCACCGAGGAGAATTCAGAGATTGAAGTTGTTTCGAGGTGTGACATGATTCAGAGGTATCAGACTGAGTGAAGAACGAAAACTGAAGTCAGAAAATGAAAATGAATGTCAAGTATGAAGAAAGAAAATGAAAAAGATCAACTCGTACCAAGATAAGAGGCAGATTTCAAAGGAAGAAGAAGAATAGAGAGAAAGGTTGCGGTAGAATGAGAAGTGGATTGAATTTCATTATGCAGGAAAAACTTGATCACAAGTTACAGAGGGATGATAGCATTTATACTCAACAACCTAACAGGTTTGTAAATGAAGTTCATATGATATCATCTACTCAGGTAAGTCATACCTTTTTTTTTACTTAGCCTAAGGTTTGTAATGTTTATTTTTTGAAAGCCCCAATTTGTATGCAATATTTCACTTTTTTATTTTTAATATTGGATTAACAATGGTGTTTTTTTAAATTGTGATATACCGTGGTATTTTTCTAAAATGTGGGATGATTTAATGTATGGAGTACAAATCGGACCGTCCGATTTCTGTACTCAGACCCAACGATTTGTGTTGAAAAAATTAAAAAAATTTGGAGTACACAAATCGTTAGTTCCGATTTGTGTACTCCAAACTTTTAAAATTTTTTAAACACAAAGCGGAGTACCTCCCATAGTTTTAAAAAATACCAAAAATTATCTAACACTCATTCTACTTTCATATCCAAATTTTTTAGCCGGAATATTTAGCTTGTTTTTGATGAGTAAATACCCATAGAGATTCACGTAAATACCCATAGTAATCCCTAAGATCCCGATTTCCCCATTGTAGTTTTTCAGATAGAGCTCCAAGCACTCAACCTAGTCCTTGGCCATATTTTAGGTGATGAGTCATTACCGGAGCGCTGACGTGGCCTCGGATTGCCACGTGAGAGGGGTCCAAAACGTCGTCGTTTTGGTTTGGCGCCCTTCATAGCCAAAAACGACGCCGTTTAGATGTTGCTAAAACAGTTTTCTCTCCCAACACAAACGTTTCACTTCACTTCTCTGTTCTTCTTCCACTCTCTGACTTCTTCTTCATCTCCCCATCAATGGCATAGCCATAGGGTTGTATTTGCTGGCAAGAAAAATTTGAGAGAAGAAGTAATTTGACCAGAAGTTGTTATCGTTCTTCCCCTCCTTCACGAGAAGAACGAGGTTCTGACTTTGTGATCGGACTCAAGGTAATCTTCTTTTTTTTTTTTACTTTGCATTTTGAATACAGTATTGATTGATGATATGCAAGTTGTTAGTGTAGTTGAGGTTCTGTTATGTGTCCACTAAATCTGAATCTCATCTTTTGTGGGTTTCATAATCACAAGTGTTCCACTTCATAAACCGATTTTGGGAACGTTGTTCTAATTGTAGCACGTTTCTTTTTTTCTTTTTTTTTCTTTCAGTTATTTGTGCTTTATTTTGTAAAATTAACCCTCTCTGTAGTTATTCCTGGAGATTAAGAATATGCTTCTTCTTTAACAGAAGAACTTGAAATTCCTAATTTAATAAAAAAAAGTGCTTTTGTGATTGGGGATTTCAATGTCATGTGCATATGAAGAATCAAGAATGTATTATATTTTTGTGGCACTTTTGTGAATAGAAAATTAGAAATCATAGTTAGCTTAGATAAGATTGCTAATCACATATTTCTTCAAATGTTGTTTTGCTGAATTCATATTTTAGGGTCTTCAATTCTTCATAGTGTTGGTGATTTAATCAAGAAAGTAGCTTAGAAATTTCAGAGAGATTGAAGATGAGAAATGTTCTGTTTTTCGGCATCTCTTGTAGAATATAGTGCTAGAACTCATGCTGAGAAGACATTGGTATCCAAAGACAAAAAACTGAAAATGGAAAGAGATGAAGTAGTTAAAATTAAGATCATCCCTCCACCTGGCTGTGGGAAGAAAATCTATGAAATTGATCCACTTTTGCTCACTCACCGCGACCATCTTGATTTCCGGTAACCTCACTTTTAAGCTTCATTTCCTTAAAGTATTTGTGGAACAACTATCTGAGTTGCTAGATCATGTAAATTTTTCAAATTACAGTTTCGGACGATACTTGAGATTGCGAGAGGATATCGACAAGCATGAAGGTGGCCTAGATCCATTTTCTCGCGGCCATGAAAATTTTGGCTTTAGGCAGAGGTATCTAACTTCTTGCTCAGAAAGCTGCTATAAACTTATCTACAGTTTATTAATACCAACTTATTTATCAATATTACTACTATTTTTTGCAGTGTCACAGGAATTACTTATAGAGAATGGGCACCAGGAGCTAAGGTATATATGCTTTCATATTATATTCTTAACTCTTATTATTAAGGGTAAAGTACTAAATTGGTCCCCTAGGTTTGGGCGTAATTTTGTTTTGGTTCTTAAGGTTTAAAGTGTTCTATTTGAATCCAAAAAAGTTTCATTTAGCATCAATTTAGTCCCACAGTGAGGTCAAAATTAAATAATTAATAAAATGTCATACATAACAACAGTTCAATAACAAAATCGATAATTTGAAGAACAAGTACAAGCTCCAGAGGCACAAAATCAACCATTGATGCATCAATACATTTATTTATCATTTTCTTTAGTTTTATAGAAAATATTTTATTTATATTATAAAAAAATAATAAATAAATATATTGATGTATCAATGGTTGATTTTATGCCTCTGGAGCTTGTACTTGTTCTCCAGATTATCGATTTTGTTCTTGTACTGTTGTTATGTAGGACATTTTGTTAATTATTTAATTTTGACCTCACTGTGGGACTAAATTGATGCTAAATAAAACTTTTTTGGATTCAAATAGAACACTTTAAACCTTAAGGACCAAAACAGAATTACGCCCAAACCTAGGAGACCAATTTAGTACTTTACCCTATTATTAAAATTGGTTTCTTTTCTTATGCTCAAATTCAATTTAAGGGGTTAAATTATTAAAAAATCTGTTTTGGATGTTCATCTAAAGTTCAACAAAAATCTTGTTTTCGATGTAAAAATATAGCTTGACATGTGTCTTAAAAATATTGGATATTTTCTCAGTCAGCAGCATTAATTGGAGACTTCAACAATTGGAATCCAAATGCCGCTGTAATGACTCCGGTATGTTTCGGTTAATGTATGCAAATGATTGTGCTAGTTGGAGCATGTAATCATCTTCGGTTAATATATCCAAATAGAATGAATTTGGTGTGTCGGAGATCTTCTTGCCAAACAATGCAGATGGTTCGCCACCAATTCCTCATGGATCTCAAGTCAAGGTATGCTTATGCAGATGGTTCGCCACCAATTCCTCATGACATCGAAGCACCAATATATATCGCGAAAAAATGAACAGGAAGAAGTGTATGAAAGGAGAAAGAGAAGAGATGAACAAGACGAAGAGATGAAGTGTCTGAGAATTTGGGGATTTAGGGTTACATATAATAGGAGGGACCAATCTGGGTATAATTTGAAAATTAGCCAACTCAGCTAGTCGTTGGGACCTCTCCAGCATGGCAAACCGAGTCCACGTCAGCGCTCTGGTGATGAGTCATCACCAGAAATATACCCAGGGACCAGTTTGAGTGCTCGGATCTCTATCCGGAGGACTACAATGAGGAAATCGGGATCTTAAGGATTACTATGAGTATTTACGTGAATCTCAAGGACAACTATGGGTATTTACTCTGTTTTTGATATATCAAATTCCTTTTGGAAAAATTCGGCAATATATGACTGGACAAGTGATCTTATATATTTAACTGTTCAGAACTGCTGATCAGTATATATTGATGATAAGAATTCAAACACTGGAAGGAAAATTGTTGATAATCTATTTATGGTTCTTCTGTTACAAAAATGATTGTGGGAGCTGGTGTTTTCTTCACTTTTGGTCTTTTTCCCTTTTCTGTTGGGATAAGCCTAGAGTTTTACAAAAGTTTTTTGTTATCATATCTTCATGGGAATAAGCTTCAACTAAGTATCGTGAATGGTGTTGACTTGTGTTACCTGTAATCAGTGACGGACCCAGAAAATTTATATTGGGGGGCAAAAATAATACACATTACTATTAAAAGATATATTAATTTAAATTTAAAAATATAAAAATACACATTAATTATTCAAATAAAAAAAATTACATTAGCCACTAACTTTCTTCGCTTCAAATCTTGAAGGTACTTCTCTTCTTGTTTTCATATTTTAAAAATGTTGAATAATTGTTTCATTATCAACTTGATTGAATGTCTCTCTTTCTATATATGTAACTAATGGAGTGACTTCAGATTCTAGTGGTAGCTTTCTTTTGAAATATTTTTCCATTATTATTTCTCTCTCTCTCTCTCTCTCTCTCTATATATATATATATATATATATATATATATTCTAAATTAGTAAATTGATCAATTTACTTTAAAAATTTATATGCAATATAATTACATATAATAGAATAAAATAAAAGATAAATAAATAAATAATAAGAATCACTAAATTGAGAATAAAATAAAATATATAAATTCATGAAGAGAATAAAAAATAGATTAATACCTAAATTATAATTATTTGCAATTGAAAATATAAAAAAGATAAACAATGAAATTGAAAGATATATAGAGTTATAGAGAGCTATATAAAACAAAATAGAGAATTTAAAATTTACCTTTTGTTGAAGCGAAGATGATCACTAGATAAAGAATAGAAAAAGAAGATTGAAAATATGAAACTAAGAAAGAGATTTAAGAGAATAAATGAGTGACGGCTGGAATTTGAGAATAGAAGAAGACTAAATATAATTAAGTTAATTAATAGTCAAAATAATAGAAAGATAAAATGAGTTTGGGGCTTTTAATAATTGGGCTTAGTTTATTTGTAGTGGGTCATTTAAAATTTAAAATAGGGCATATATATATATATATATATATATATATATATATATATATATATATATATATTTGTTTAAAATTATCAAATAAGAGTGGGGGCAAGTGCCCCCCCCACCATGATGCTTGGGTCCGTCCCTGGCTCCCTGCCTGTAATGTATGGCTTGAACTTTGAAAGAAGCAACTGAGTTGTGAAAATAACATTGTGTTATTGCTAGGGACGGATCCAATCCAGGTTAAGAGGTTTGGGGGTCCATATGCCCCTGTCAAGAGTTTAATTTATTTTTTTTACATTTATATTCTTATGTATATAAACTTTTCCCCATTATTGATTGAGTGATCCCACACTAAAGGAAAATTTAAACTAAACTTTTGTATAACTATATAAAAGTACTTGTTGTAGTTATGTATTATCTTTGCGACATAAATTTTCTGGTTTGGTCATCGGTTATTGCAGGCCCCTCAGAAGCACCAGAAATATGTTTCTCATGTTCTTGGTCTCCCCATGTCAAAGGTAGTGTGCAAAACAAAGCGAATTGGTGGTGGATTTGGGGGGAAGAAGACAAGGTCAGCCTTTATTGCTGCTGCGGCTTCAGTTTCATCATATCTGCAGCTAGCGTTCATGACTTCATGCCTCTTTCTATTTCTGCTCATGCTACTCTCACTTGATAATATTTTATTTTATATTTTCAAGTATTAATAAGTTTATCCTTTTATAAATGTGCCTAAATACTTCATAATAATTATAATTGCTCGAAATACATATATATTCCAATCTTTATCTTGTGTAATTAATTAATGCATATTCTAGAATCTAGATTCATTCCTAAGCCATTCACCAAAACAGAACTCAATATCAAGTGTTTCCTAACTGAACAACAACATTCACACATGTACGAACATTGATTTGATTCAAAACTTTAATCTTCCTCCTCCTCCTCTTCTTCAAACTCTTCTTCATCATCATCATCATCATCATCGTTTAACTCCTCCTGCTGATCATTCTCTTCATCATCAACAATGAAGCCTCCTAGAGTCTCATCATCTTCATCATCTTCAAAAGTTTGATTGATCTTAGTATCTCTCTTTCTCTTAGAGCTTGTAGAGCCACTTTCCCTGTCTTTAGACCTTGTGGAGTAGCATGCCCTCTTCTTACCTTTGCTCATGTTAGAAACAAGGTCCTTACCCTCATCATCACTTTCACCACCCCATTCTTCATCATCTTCATTCTCCTCCTTACCCTTCTTTTTCTTCCGCTTTCTCTTCATCCTCTTCCTCTGCTTTCCCTCCTCATCGTCATCATCATCACTGTCATTTCTAGCTTCCTCAAGAAACCACTCCCAATCCTTAACATTGCGGATCTTCCCCTTTGGATAGTCATCAAACTCGTGCCCAATCGCAAGGAAACCAAACTCTGCATTTCCCAAAACACAAAATCAAGTCTTCAAAATCTCTAAAATAGCAATCACCATCAAATCAAAGAAGATACATAGTAAATAATTATCATCAAAGCTGTTCAACGTTATATCCTTAAACCCTAAACAAAACCCTATATACTGACACCCAAAAAGGTTAAAACTTCACATTTTAGTACCTTTAACGGGATCGAATTGCGAAAGGTCAATTTGGTCAATGTCGATGTCAAGCTGAGGCTTTGAACTTGAAACGTCCAGAGCTGAGTTGTTGAAATTGAAATGGAGCCAGAACGGTGTTACGGCGGAGAGGGAAAAGCGGTCACCGAGTTCCAATTGACCCTTTTCGAACTTGCGGAAAACCTTAAGGCCAAGAGCTCCGTGGTGAACCCAAAAAGGGTTCCTTCCGATGACCTCGAATGAAACCCTAGGGTCATCGGAATCGGAGCTGAGCTGGAAGGAGACGTGGCGACGGGAAACGGTGCGATCCTTTGTGTGAAAGCCGCCGCCACAGCCTCGTCCAATGACTGTGTTTCGAGCTTCAGTGACTTGTAATGACAATTTGGAACCATCTTCGCCTTCCATTTCCACTTCCATCGCCATCGATTTTCATTGCTGAAAAGTGAAAACTGTTAATTTTAAAGTTGCCTCCTTTTCCTTTTGTTTTATTGTGGGGTCATTTTCTAATTTTCTTTGCTCCCGATATTAATTAAATAAAAGAATTTATAGATATGGTTGGAGCGGCAGGAGGGTGACACGTAAGCATTGTTGGGATGAGGAACGGAGAGAAGTTTGAGAGAAAAGTGTAGGGAGTAGGAATGTGGGAATGACTATGAGGTGTTTGATGAATTGCTTCTTCGGTGTTCCAACTAATGCCATGGCAGCAACTCGCTCCTCCTCCCTTTGGGGCATCCCTTTCACTCTCAACTTCAACAACAACAACAACCACTTCTCTTCTAACTCTCGCTCTCTCTCTTACATCTCCAATTCCACCTCTTCTCCCGCTCCTCGCGTTGGGTTCTTGGGCATTGGAATCATGGGTTCCCCCATGGCTCACAACCTCCTAAAAGCTGGGGTTGATCTCACTCTTTGGAATAGGACCAAGTCAAAGTGTGATCCCCTCATCTCCTTGGGAGCCAAGTAACCAACTAACTAACTACTGCTCGGTTCCCCTTTGATCGTATTCATTTCATACCAATCGTTGTTTCTGCAGATATTTGTCTTCTCCTGAGGAAGTAGCAGCATCTTGCGACCTCACATTTGCCATGCTTGCTGATCCTCACAGTGCCGTGCGTTTATCTCACTCTATCTAATTTCACCAATGCATATATCTTTCTTCAGAATTCTCGCTTATTGTTCATCCCCTCATGTTAGATTGAAGTTGCTTGTGGCAACCATGGAGCTGCAAATGGAATGGCTCTAGGAAAAGGGTACTCTATTCATAGTAATAGTTGCCAATAATTATTATTTGAGTGTACAAAGATCACATGCAAATTAAAATTAATGGCGTGTGCTGTATTGTACTTCCTCAATATGATTGCAAGCTTAATAATATCTTAAACATTTTCAGCTATGTGGATGTTTCAACGGTTGATGTTGATACTTCAAAATTGATTAGTGAGCGCATCAAAGCTACTGGAGCATTATTTTTGGAGGTGCATTCACATTTTCCTTTGTCAAACACCAAGTGTTGTGTAATCAGGATACACATTACTTCATTGCATGTAGTAATACCTGTGAAATCCATTTCTGTGTATCCACAGGCTCCAGTTTCAGGTTCCAAAAAGCCAGCAGAAGATGGACAATTGATATTTCTTACAGCAGGTGAAGGAATTCAGGCTCCATTTCATGGCAGAGTTGGTGGCACTTTCAGATAAAGAAACTGAAGCAATTTATTTGATATTGCAGGTGACAGAAATCTTTATGAAACGGTTGCTCCTCTCTTGGACATCATGGGGAAAGTATGTATAGCCCTTCATTGTTTTTCTTTTATAGGAAGAAAATTTCCCTGATCTTTCTGGGGGATGAGAGTCTTATTTGACATATGGTTTCTTCATGCTTCTATGTAGTCGAAATTTTACCTCGGGGATGTTGGAAATGGAGCTGCAATGAAACTCGTTGTCAATATGATCATGGGCAGGTTTTTACAACTTGTCTCTTGCTACTTTGCTGCTGTTTTTTCTTGTATGATTGTTAATGTGTATGTGACACTACCATTTCTTCATATAGTATGATGGCGTCCTTTTCTGAAGGCTTACTTCTCAGCGAGAAAGTTGGGTTGGATCCAAAAGTACTAGTCGAGGTATTTACCACTAAACGAAATAATTACCATTGTAATTGTACATGGATTTGTTGCTCGTTTCGTCTTGAAGTCTTTCGTTGCTCTGGGTTGCTGCAAATTTCATTCCTGATATTTCAAAAATTTGATTCATTTGTCTTCCTACATTATTAGCTGCATGTGAATGATGATGATGCTGAAAGAAATCATGGCACCAATAAATCTAATAAAATGCCCCTATTTCAATGCCAAAGTAGCTATGAAATATAAATATGATGATGTGACTTTTGTTGAGCTTTCTCTTCTCTGATTCCTAGTAATTCTTGCACGTTATTCCTCTGATGTAAATTTTGAATTGTTTGTTTCTCTCGTGAAAGAAAGATGGTGTTAAGTGTCATGAAACAACTTATATAAAAATTTAAGCCGATAGGTAAAGGTACATAAATGTTTAGCATAGTATTAAACACAAATGGAAATTTTGCAGGTAGTTTCACAGGGTGCAATCAGTGCTCCAATGTACTCAACCAAAGGCCCATCTATGATACAATCGCTTTACCCTACTGCATTCCCTCTAAAGCATCAGCAGAAGGTGCATTAATGAGTATGTTAAATTCCTATTATCTTTCAAGTTTTTAACAGAAACTAATTGCGTTTTAACGGTGACAGGATTTGAGACTTGCACTGGGGTTAGCAGAGTCTGTATCCCAATCTACTCCAATTGCAGCAGCTGCTAATGAGTTATACAAGGTTGCAAAGTCCCATGGCCTTAGTGATGAGGATTTCTCAGCTGTCATTGAAGCATTGAAATCCAAATTTCAGCAGTCATAAATAAAACCACTCACACATAAAATTAAATCATAAATATCCCTTCTTTTTATGAGAGCCAGGTTCCATTTTAACAGGGTTATGGACTAAGGCCTGTTCAGTGGGACTAGGCATCTCAAGTACATTTAGAGCCCGTTTAGGAAGCAGCAGAAGCTATTTTTTTTTTTTTTTTTTTGGATTATGAAAAGTCACAATCTGCGTGTTTGGGATCATCTTAAAAAAAGCTTTTAACTTCCTAAAAAGTTAATTTACAGCTTTTTGAAGAAGTAGAAATATATGACTTCTCTGCTTCTTAATAAGTCATTCTACCACTTTCTTAAAAAAAAATTAATTTCAAAACAAAAAAAATCTTTTTGACTTTGTGAAAAATACTGACCCTTCACCGAAGCACTGGCCTTCCACCATCATTCCACCATCATTTTCACGCAATGTTTCAAACCTCACCATTTTCACCTAATGATTCATCTGATGGAAGTATTGATCCTCCACCATCATTTTCATTTTCAGACAATATTGCATCTGAACAATCTACTGCATATATTCCTTCTAGGTATTTTTTTTTATCATTTTATCACTCTATTTTTTATTATTAAATTTGTATATAACTGTAGTATGAAATTTCAGTTTTAATTTTATTTTTTTCACACGTGATTTTATAACTTGCTATTATTTTCATAATTAATTATAGCAAGTTCTTGACCTCAATAAAGGAGAAGGGAGTTCTAATAGGAGTAAAATAAAAAACAGCAACAAAATATACATTGACACACATCTTATTTTTATTTTTTATTTTCACCTACCATATCATACACAATATTAGTGATTAGGTTATGTAAAATTAACATTTAATATTGGAAAGTATTTGTTATCATGGTTATTTTAATATTTATTTTCTTCTGTAAAAGAAATTATTTTTTGAGTTATTTATCCAAACGCTACAACTTTAAAATAAGTACTTTTATAATTAAAAATTTAAATATAAAATAATTTATTTATAAGCTGCTATTAATAAAAGTCATTATGCTTTAAACTCTTTTTCCAAAAAAACTTATTTAAGTTATTTACCAAACTGATCTTTATTAATTTAGAGAATACTTCCGAGGGCTTTCGTTCAAACTGTATTTAGTATTTACAACCGGTTTGAGGATTTTTCTTCATGTACCAACTCAGTTAAAATCGTATGAAAAATTCAATATCCTTATGATGAATAATTTTAATTTAATTTCTTTAAAATGATTATTTTTATTTACAGAATAATATACTAATATATAAATCATAAAATACATATTAAAAATAAATAAAATAATACATATATTTATATACAGATATATAGTGTTGATTTATAGTACGCACGTAATTTTTTTACATAGGCATTTACAGGTCTATTTGTTTACTACTTTATTTATTAATTATGTATAATAATAAGAAATAAAAGATTAGATTCAATTTCTTGAACGAACAAAAATTATGAATATATAACGATGAATTTTTTCACTTTTTTATTTTTAATATTGGGGGAGGAGTGGTGTATAACAACGTTATGGGGCTGCATGGTGTATAACCGGAGTTTGACGGTCAGGATCGAAGAAATCGGACGGTCCGTTTTGAAGAACAGTAATCGGACGGTCCGATTTTAGGCTGGGCAGGTACACAAATCGGACCGTCCGATTTGCGCCCCCAACCACGTGTCGCGCATATAAGTTGGTGCAGCAAAGATGAAATGATCCCAACCACCTGAGCTCCCTTAAGCCAGTTTCACTTTCTCTTTCCCTTTCACTTTCACTTTGTTCCATTTCTCTTCTCCCATAAATCCCACCTCCAGCCACGGTAGTTCACTCCATTGTTGAAGGTTTGAGCTGAAAAAAATTGGACCACACAGAAAATTATGTCTAAAAAAAGAAAAATAAAATATGTGAATCGTCCAAAACTCCACATTGCTAATTATCTTGATCATCTTAACTATGTAAGTTTTTATTCCAAAATTTTTTATTTTAGTTAAAATAATAATTATAATGTTAGAGATTAGTAATAGTTTATTATAGTAATAATGTTAGGAATTAGTGGAGTAATAATTTTTAGATATTTGAGTTTGATTAAAATGATATTAGAGATTATTGAGTATTAATATTGTTCAGATATGTTACATTATAATAATAAATTAATTATTGTTATTAATAGAATAATTGCAATAATAATATTGTTAATAATAATACGGTTATTAAAAAATTTGGATGTATGATAAATAAATAGAATAAGTAATATTAATATTAATTGTTATAAAATCCGCTTATTGTAATAATAATAATTATTACTGCTAGTAGCGTTTAATTATCAGTAGAATAGAATATAGTAGTGCTAATATTGTTCTATTATGTACGTGTGAATTTAAATAAGTTAATTAGTTTTAATTGTTAATAATAAATAATTTTTTTGTAGTTACTTAATATTGTATTAGTCGTTCGTAAATAAATATTATGAATTAAAAATTATTGAATTAATTATTTATGTTATAAGTTTAATATAAATATTTAATAAAGGGTTAGTGATTGATTTATTATTGTATGTTTGCTGTTAGAATAGAATAAAATAGAGTAGTTAGTTATTTGAGTATTAGTAGATAATATAATAGTTATTTGTATAAAGTATTGTATTGTTATTATTATTATATTTATTGATTCTTATGTGTAACTGGTTATTTGATAATGAAAATTTGATTCTTTTAAGTTTAATTTGTTAATTTATTAATATTATTGTTTTTGTTTAGGGATCTAGAATGTTGCAATGTGACCACTACATGCCACGGATCGGTACAATCCAATAGTGGAGGGGTTTTTACGGGACATCGGCTTTTATCATGTTTCACAGATTGGAGTTGTCCAATGTCAGTCGGCATTGGTTAATGCTCTGATTGAGAGATGGCGCCCCGAGACTCACACCTTTCATTTTCCGGTTGGTAAGTGTGTTGTGACACTAGAGGATGTGGCGTTAATTTTTGGTCTTCCGACGAATGGTTTGCCAGTTACGGGACCGACACTGAGTAGTTATGAGGCGTTAGAGGCTGAATGCTTGGATCAGTTTGGTGTTGCACCTAGGCAGGCAGACTGTAGGGGAAGTTTCATCAAGTTAACGTGGTTTCGAGCATTGAAGGATCGGTTAGTGTTGGTTGATGATATCCAGATTCAGAGGTACGTGAAGTGCCACATAATGTTATTGTTTGGGACCGTTATGTTTGGAGATAAGTCTGGAGCAGGAGTGCACTGGAAGTTTCTCCCATTACTCCGTAACTTTGCCAGGATAATACAGTTCAGTTGGGGTTCGGCATGCCTGACACACCTGTACAGAGCGTTGTGTAGGGCAACTCGTGTCGACTGTAAGGAGATTGATGGTCCAATGACACTCTTGCTTGCCTGGGCTTGGATCCGTCTACCATTCCTTGCGCCGATTCCTAACAATCGTCGAATCTTTCTGATTGCAAATAGGTAAAATTAATTACTAAACGCTTTGAAATAGTGTATCTTAAATTGAATTGATAAATGTAAATTAACGAATTGCATGATGTTAGGTGGCATAACTGGAAACGTGAGAATCGGCCTTAACCGGATCACTCCGGATTTAACCGGGTTGGACCGTTTTGTTGCCTTGTGCGGTCTCATCATGGGACCAATATACCAGTTTTCACTCAGATGCAGTTCTGGTCGAACCGGTCATTCCAGTCTAATTTTACCAATGATGACGGAAAATATTATATTTTTTAGTGTTGAGTTAAGAAATTAATTAATAGAATTGATGATGACAAACATCTGATTAGTGGGCTAATCACCCAATTAGCTTTGATTATTTTTGATAAATGATGCAGGCTAAAAACAAATGTTGCAGCAGCCCAACATCAAACAAAAGAAATATGCTATTGGGCTGAATGGTAAGTGAAAATAAAGACAAGCCCAAGTCATTCATTTCAAGCAAAAATTCTTCAAAGAAGCAAGGCAAGGCACCAACGGGCTGAACTTGAGAAGAACCCAATCCAAGCCCAAATTGATTTTCGATTCCCTCCATCTTGCCTTACCAGAAGCAACGTTCCTCTCCTCTCTAATCAAGTCAAATCAAAGCTTCAGAAAAGTTAGAAATAGAAAGAGAGAAAAAGCTTCTTCCCTAAGCTAGTAACCAAAGAAGCAAGAGAGAGAAAGTTTAAGCATGAAGCACAGAAGCTAAAACAGAAAATCAAAACCAAATCAAGCTTAAGTTAAAGGTAATCCATCTCATCTTGCATGCGTCAAATCCTCTTCTCTTCCTCCCATATCTCTGCTCTATCCGAAAATGGCATTCAAGGAAAAGTTGTTCTCTGCCAAATTCTACTTCACATCTACGGTCACAAGTGATATTTGGGGACCAAGTAGTTTTTCAATGGTTAAGATCAAGTTGACCATGAGAAGATTTCTATGGTTACTGCTTTGTGGCTTTCGGTCAAGATGAGTAAGTCAGAGGGAAAGTTTTTTCTCTAAGGATTAGGGTGAAAAAGTGAATCTGTGGATTGGTGAAGCTCAAGGCTCAATGTGTTGACCTTGGAAGAAGAACCCAGCTACATGCAAGGAGATAAAAGAAGACATTCTGCTCATTCAGAAGCAAGGAGAGAAAACCAGAGTGTGAGAACAGTGTTCTGTAAAGAAGTTCCTCTACTTGGATAATGCTTTCTTTCAAAGAAGCATTCGGCCAATACTGAAGAACTCAAGCTGAGGTTTGCGAATCTGGTTTTGCACATAGCAAAAAGGCTGCTGATGAAGTCAATCTCCTTCATGTTTTACTGATTGTAATGTGCTTTTCTAAGTTTATCTTTCTGTAATTTCTTGTGAGAAAAGGCATTGTGAGAAAGATTATGAAAAAGCCATGAGTGGAAAAAGGCTGAGAGAAACACTTGAGAGAGAAGCCTAGAGTTTATTTCAGATTTCTTTAGGTTGATTAAGTGTCTTGTATCTTGTACCTGTAAGGTATCCCTTTCTTAGTTGGGTTAGCACTAAGAGGAATAGTTAGGTATCAGCATAGCCAATGTCAAGTTAGGTTAGAATTTGAGTGTGAAAGGATTGGGTCAATCCGGTGAAATTGGTGTATGTAATACTGTTAATTATAGTGAAATTCTTCCATAGTTGTGGAGGAGACTGAACGTAGGTTGCATAGCACAAGGCAACCGAACCAGGATACATGCTGGTGTTAGCTTTTCTCTTCTCTACTGTGTTCTGTTTTCTGATATTCATGAGACAAAAATAAATTGTCTCATAAATTTCCGCTGCTGAGTACAAACAGAATCAGAATTGAAAGTTTGTTTAAAAAGGATAATAACAGCAACTTAAAAGGAAGGCATAGATTCAACCCTCCTTCTCTAAGCCTACCACAACCTTCACTTAGCCAATAGGTTCACTTTATAATTAAACAGAAGACTTACTTATTACATGCTATATTTTGCCTATTTACCGTTGTCTCTACTGTTTGTCCTAAACTCAAAGCTCATGCACAAATCATACTTTAACAAATCTTAATTTAAATTGATGACTCACCTGCATTTACATATTGAGGAAACTTCGGTGCATGCATAGCCTCCAAATCCAACGACCGCATGAAACTCGGCTCCACAAACGGCTGCTGGTTTGCTAGTGCATTTGCCACATCCGCCACATCTGCCACCATAGCCTCGTCAGCTTGATCTTCGTCTACACCCGGATCAACAACCTCGTAGTTACTTTCGAGCTCTTCTTCACTATCACTGTTGTAATCTTCCAATTCAATGTCTCGGTCCACTGCAGATTGCTCGAACTCGACATACAGTTCGATGAACGATATTCGCGACCGACTTTCAAGATACACTGAAAACATTTCTTGCATGCTCGCTTCGTCGGTCACGTATTTCGTTTGAAATTGCACGAACCCACCAAAGACAGGTACAGGATATCTGTACAGAACACACGACACTTTGCTAGATATTTGAGAATCCATCTTCTCACAAATGACACCTTTTAATTCTTCACATGAAAGTGTGAATGGAATAATAATATCCAACAAATTTTCACACACAAATTTTACTCCTTCTGATGTTTGTAATAAAATTTGGCCATGATCATACACTTTTAATCTTACTCTATCATCCATGATAATAGAGAAGAGCAGATACACAAACAAAAAGAAGAGATCCGGAGAGAAGAAGTTTAGATACTTGTAGCACCGGAGAAGAAGAAAATGAAATGGACTACTCAGCTTGGGTAGGAATATATATATATATATATATATCACACTCAAATCGGACCATCCGACCGCTTGCATTGTCTTTCGAAATTTTTTGAACAAAAAAATTGGACAGTCCGATTACTAAACAGTCCGCCTAAAAAATTTGAAACCCAGAAATTGTTGAGTCCGATTTGGGTGCTCTTCGAATATTTTTGAATGAAGCCCTAAAATCGGTCGATCCGATTTGCTTGGGCCAAAAAACTAATATCTCCCCATGCAACAAATCGCATGGTCCGACTACCATGCACGCGACCTCACCACGCACAAATCGAACGGTTCGATTTGTGCCCCTCACCCCTGATTGAAATCGGACCGTCCGATTTTAGGCCGTCAACTAACCACCGTCACACCTGTGTTAAACACCTCCCAGCTCTATAAACGAGCGTTACACCAAACCTTGCATCATATGTTAAAAAATCAACCTTTTTTTTTCTAACTATAAGAATGAATATTCTAGAAGAATAAAAGACGTCCTTGCATCTTTTTTAATTTCGTAAAGCAAAAGTAAATAAGGTATTTATATTATTATTTATTTATTGGAAGGATAGAATTTCATAGAAAGACCCCCCACGGTTAGCGTGGGTGTAACTGACAGCGGCAGTTGATGAGTTCCGCATAGATCCGTGTGCCCCACGTTCTTCAACCTCACGTGTAAACTACTTCTTCTTCTTCTTCTGCGTTTTCATCATTAACCTTTCTCTCCAAACACCGATTCTTCACCATGTCCGATCATGCCGCCGATCTCCCAGCTGCCGCCGCCGGTAATTCTCATCCATTCCCTTTCTATATCTCGCTTTCTCAATTTATCAACCACCGCCTTATCTATCTCCTCACTTCAAAACTATTCTCAACCTTCTCTCTTCTGCTAATAATCCTCTCATTCTGCTTTCTTTCGTTCAATTTTTTAATCACATAACGATAATCAATTTGCAATCGCTGAATTCGCCAACTAGTTTGTTGATATCAGTTGCATGTTATTTTCTTGATTTAAAAGCCAGGTCTGAATTCTGATTGAGTGTTTTTTTTTTTTTTTTTTGGTGTGTGTGTAGCTCTTAGTGCTGAAGATCGTGCTGATCTTGTCAATGCACTCAAGGTAACTCCATCATTCCTACTATGCTTTTTTTCCTTCTGTTTTAAATGTTATCCTCGCTGATTAAAAGAACGAAAAGGTGAAATGTGAATGAGAAACTGTTCTCAGTGATGGACTTGTTTGAGAATGTTGAAAGGAATGAAATATTTGATATTTCTATCAGGATGTGTGATTTACATACATGAATTAGCAATTGGTTTTTCGATTGTCCTGTTTTTGATTCATTGTGCAATATCATCTACCATCTCTGCAGGATAAGCTTCAGCTCTTGGCTGGGAATCATGTTGACGTCCTGGAAACACTGGCACCCAATGTCAGGAAACGTGTTGAGGTTCTCAGAGATCTTCAGGTGAATGACACTGCTGCCTGCCATCTCTAGGCCTCTCTTGGCCACATGTTTTCCTCTGTGTGATAAACTGATAAGAAACTTGGATCTTATACTTACGAGTTACAACATATCTTGAATTTAATCTAATGAATGTTGTGATCAATTGCTCGAGCTTAGTACTATACTGCTATAAGGCTATAAGTTTCAAGTTTGCATTAGTAAGAGACAGAAATGAGAATCTGGTTTGGTTCTCAACTTGTAGGGCCAACATGATGAGTTGGAGACTAAGTTTATAGAGGAGCGAGCACAGTTAGAAGCTAAATACCAGAAGCTTTACGAACCACTATACACAAAGGTGTGTATGTCCCTATGTTACTCATTGGTAGTGTATTGTAAATAATCATAATATTGGTCGTCAAATGGTGCTTGCAGAGGTACGAAATTGTCAATGGAGTGGTTGAGGTTGAAGGAATTACAAATGAACCTGTGCCTGCAGAAGGTAGCTCATTTAATTATCTGTACTTATTTACTATCAATCTAGAATCATGCATTCTCTTTTGATATCATTCTGGATCCTCCTTGTAATTCAGAGAAAGGAGTGCCTAACTTCTGGCTTACTGCAATGAAGGCAAATGACATACTGGCTGAGGAGGTAGGGTAATTTATGTATACATTCTATTCTACATTTCAATCTGTTGAAATAATTTCAGAGCAATAATCTACCTTTTCTTTTTCCTGTACTAGATCACTGAACGTGATGAGGGTGCCCTCAAGTATCTTAAAGATATCAAGTGGTGTAAAATTGATAACCCAAAGGGCTTCAAGCTGGAGTTCTATTTTGATTCTAATCCTTATTTCAAAAACTCTTTGCTAACGAAAACATACCACATGATTGAGGATGATGAACCTATATTAGAGAAAGCAATAGGGTGAGTAATACCTGTTAATTTGTCACTTTTTATATTCATGTTTTCAGTTGCCTGTGTTCTTATCTTCTCTCTCCCCTCTGTCTTGCTTTTCTCTCTAAATTCTAAACTATAGAACAAAGATTGAGTGGAATCCTGGAAAGAGCTTGACAGAAAAGATTCTTAAGAAGAAGCCAAAGAAAGGATCAAAGAATGCCAAACCCATCATAAAAACCGAAAAATGTGAAAGCTTCTTCAACTTTTTCAACCCTCCCCAGGTTCCCGAGGACTTGGATGAGGATGATGATATTGATGATGATACTGTATGCCTCTTATCATTATAAAACCATCCATTCAAAAGTTAATAATTTGACTGTTACTAATAAAGTAATAATTGGCATTGGTTCTTGCATGGATAGGTCGAGGAGCTCCAAAATTTGTTAGAACATGATTATGACCTGGGGTAAGTCACTTGACAATACTTATGGTGACACTCATATTCCATTAAGTTTTTCCACTAAAACTGTGAAGCAGAAATGATCCCAGAGCTCACCATATGTTAACCGATGATACCAAATGTTGGCCTTTGGAATCTGATGATGATAGATGCCACCAGAGGACCATCTAAGGTGTTGGTTTACTTTTATTTGTATATTAACGTGTTAGTGTTGATATGTATGCACAGTTCTACTATCCGGGACAAAATTATTCCCCATGCTGTGTCATGGTTCACGGGGGAGGCTGCACAGAGTGATTTTGAGGAAATAGGAGATGAAGATGATGATGATGGGGATGGTGAGGAAGATGAAGATGACGAGGAAGAGGTACAAAGTAAGAGGCGGAGTAAGGTATGGATAATGACACACTCTACAAGCCAGCCCATAATGCTTGTTATGTACATCTGTTATATAATTGTAAAGCATCAAATGAGCTGTTTTGCTAACTTAACATTATTTATGCTTACAAAGAACAATGTTCAGATTGGATCTAACATGCAGACTGGTGGCAGGGCTCAACCCGATAGAGGAAACGGCCAGCGGACGGAGCGCCCTCCTGAATGCAATCAGCAGTAGTCCTCACTTGTGTGCAACAGACCTGGATAGATTTAGTGTCAGCATAGCAAATACAGTAGAATTTCTGGGTTACTTCAGTCATAAGTTGCAATTTGATTTTCTTTTAATTTTGGGTCGTTGTATGAATTTTATGTCTTAAATATTTTCTATATGTTGACTCTTGAGAAAGATTTGTGTTTTTGTCCATGTCCCATATTCACTGACTGTGGATCACACATGACACACTGTACAGATCTGCCAACAGTGCTTCGTATTTTAACAAAGTATTCAAATTTAGTAAAATCATTCCTGTATGCATTTAAATTTGGATCATGGTATTCGAATGAGGAATTATGCAATTGGTGAAAGATAATTCAGAATAATGCAACTGGTGGAAATTCAACATAGGATCGCACGAAAGCAACCACGTGCCTGTTTTTTTTCCAATTAGCACATTACGACAAATATTGTGAACTGAAGAAGACTCTTATTATTATGAAAATTCAAGTGTATAAGTGATAAAATAAACAACAGGTTTAGTCGGTAGTTTTGTTTTTGATACGGATTAAAAGGGTTTTGAAAATTCGTTGTTCTTGCTTGTTACAGAAACTATAATATAATAATGTACACATATCGAAGATTTTTCAATAACTTAGCTAGCTAAATGCTATGCTGGCGTGATAGACATGAAATAGTATATGTCATGTTCACTTGCTCTGTTTCTTTTTCATTATGCATTATCCTTTATCATACATTTTCACTACGCACCAAAGATGATGAACTTGTTCAAGGAAACGAAAGAGAATAGCACTCATTTTGTTAAATAGCCTTCACCAACGTGCATGCTTCATAGTAATTTTACGACATGGTGGAAAATATGTGATAATTGAGTTAGCATTCATTGGTACAAAAAATAAACGTATTCCTTACTCAATATTTGATTTCTTGCAAACATATGTAATGGCATCATTATTGTTACAATACAACAATTAACTAATAAACAATACTTGAAGAATGGGTTTTCTACACTTAATTAATTTCCATTGATATTTGCTTTCTTCATGCTCCAAGCACTCAATCTGGTGATCCTAACAGATGAAGTTCCATTATTGAAAGCATACAATTGGGCCTTCTCATTGATTGCCAAGGTGGGATAAACTCTAGATGTGATGCATGCCTTTCCTTCTCCTCCAAAACTCTCCACTACTGAGTGATCAATCTGTCAAATAAACCACACAAATTAACTAATCACACACAATCTTGAAAATAGTTTTATATATTTAGTAAGCCCTATGTCATAATTATCTTCACATGAATATAATAATTAAGATCAGTTAGATGAAAATTTAGTCAAATATATTAAATCATCTAGCAACTCTCACCTGTTATCTTTACATAAACACAATTTTATATGACTAACAACCTTGTATTAATTGCTTACCAAAGTTCTTAGTGAGAGGTTCTCGTGAAGAGGGTCCACATCAACAAAAGTCCCAAATGGGGTCATGTCATTCTCTTTATTGAGCGAAGACCTTTCAAAACATATTATTAATTAGCAAAAATTAGACAACAGAGAGTTCAAATCAAACATGTCAAGTTTGGTGAAAAGTTGAACAGAAAAGGATATCTATATCAAACTAACTAACCTGCTTTGATCACTACACATGAGCACCAAGTTCTTGTTTTGGTATCTAAATATTCTGAAGAACACTGCTGTGCTCTCTTGCAAATCTTTTGAAGCAAAAACTAGCAGACCAAAGGGTCCAATACCACCTTTTACTCCTGCCCCCTTCATACCACACAGAATCTGAGGATCTGCCCAATTCTTCAATACTTCTGCCTTTTGAAACCCCCTCACTTGGAATGAAATTTCAACATCAGCCTGCCATGCATTTTATAATGATTCAATATTAAATGAATTGACAAATTATAAGAACTGCCATATGGTTTTTATGCATTTTTTCTGACTTGACAAGTCTAACTAAATTAGTGAACCACTCAGATAAAGATGTCTAAAACGTCTTCTTTTAAAGATGTTTTATAGTAATTAAAATTTAACATATATAATCGATTAAATCATGTTATTTTTGTCAAAATTAGACTAGACAAATTGATTTAACCGAAAAAATGGTGAATCAAATCATGAACTGGTCTAAATTAATATTATCTTTTTTTATAAAAAATTACTACAATACCTTTATTATAAAAAATTATTAAAATACTCTTATATATATATATATATATTAATTTTAAAATTTAGGATTTTCAAAATTAATATATATAATAGAAGTATTTTAGTCATTTTCTATAATAGGGTATTGTCATTTTCTATAAAAAAATAATATTAATTTAGACCAATTTAAGATTTGATTCACTATTTTTCGGTTAAATCAATTTGTCTAGTCTAATTTTGATAAAAATAACACGATTTAATTGATTATATGTGTTAAATTTTAATTATTAAAAAATATCTTTATAAAAGGACGTTGTTAGCGTCTTTATCTAAATAACTCCCACTAAATTATTATCTAACGATTCTCAATTATCAATTTCACATGAAAAAGCTGCATATAAGTTTTAACTTACTATAAATAAAATCATAATTACCTGTACTGCAGTGATTCCATTAACTTGGAGGAGTTCACCACCTTTGAGCAATTTGGTGGGCCAGTTTACAGGGTTCACACGTAGACTTTCAATTTCTTGGACCGGCCATTGAATCAACTGTTTTCCGGATTTATGAAGCCAGATAGATCTTGGAATAGTCTGCAAATTAAATTAAATATAGTAATTAAATGCAACCAAGTTTACCCCACTACTTTGAATATACTATTTTGGTCAAACTCAATTTATGCAAGATATATAAACTTTATCATAAGAAATTGCACTTACATGAATTCCAGACCATCCTTTCTTGATATCATCGTTTTGACTTGAGGATTCGTTGACCCAACCAAACAACACCCTTCTGTTCTTCCCATCATCAATAATAGTTTTTGATGCATAATACTTACCATAATCATATCTTAACACAGGTTGACTATTATCCTCGAACCCATTATCCGGAGTAAAAACATCCTGGGAAGCATCATAAGTACCAATCAAATAGTAATCATGCTTCTTATCATCCAAACTAACCTTTAACACGTGCCTAACATGATCACCATCCACAGATGTATCAAGACCAACGTTAACTGGGCCATTATTGAGAACAGGAAAGAAATCAGGACACTCCCACATTCCAGTCCTTTGGGCTGAATGTAGAGGCTGTTTGGCTTCAACCCAGTTAACAAAATCTTTACTTTTGTACAAAATTGCCCTTCCCATAGTGTTTACTTTGTTTCCAATCAACACCCTCCAATACCCATCTTTTCCTTTCCATGCAGTAGTAGGATCCCTAAATGAGGTTGAATTTATCTTATTAGCAACAGTTGGTGCCATTAGTGGGTTTTTTTGTGACTTAATCCATTCCCTAAGAAATGGGTCAGACAAATTCTTAGGAAAGGCTAAGTTTTGGACTTGGTGGTTATTTGGGTCAATTCCAGTGTATAAAATGACAGGTTTGCCCCCAGGGAGCATTGTGGCTGATCCTGACCAGCATCCATTGATATCTGACGGCTGAGATGGGAAGATGGCAGCATCAAGTGGGATCCAATTCACAAGATCCTTTGATACAGAGTGGGCCCACACAATGTTGCCCCAAACAGAACCTTTGGGATTGTATTGATAGAATAGATGGTATAGTCCTTTGTATCTCATTGGTCCTGAAACAAAAAGCCATGCATATACAAACACATTTTCACCTTATTAAAAGACAAAACATCAACACCTTATCAATAATCATTGACACATCAAAATCAAATTTGATTTGTAGTAACATAAATGTCAAATCAATATATTATTTACATTAACATGTAAGAAGATTTTCAAGTGTATCGTGATATCGGTATATCAGTGATTTTTAATCGTTGATCTTAATTGTATATATTATATATATTTTTTATAATTAAGATTAACGGTTAAAAATAACTGAAACACCGGTATGACGATACACTTGAAAATTTTCCTAACATATATAAAGAAAATTTGAAATATTCTAAGAATACATAGCTATAGATCTAACATCAATATTCCTTATGCTTGAAATGTTTCTCATATAAAACCTATGCTCTATTAGCATATAGAACAAATATTTAAAGCTGAGAGCAGAACTAACCATTAGGGTCTGGAAGATGTCCATTTCAGCATATCATTTCAAATGACAGAGGAAAAAGCAACAAAAAACAAAGGGTTAATTAGTGATACAGAAAATGAAAGGAAGATTAATTAAGTTTCTTTGAAGGAACTAATATAGATATAATACCATTGATCCAATTCTTTGGAGGTTGAAAGTGATAAGCAGTTCTGTAAGGTTGATTGGAGGAACTATCATCAGAAGATTGATGAGTCTGAAGATTTCTGTAAACATGGTGGCTTGCTATGGCATTACCATAAATGAGAGAGAAAAGTGCCAACAACAAGATTATTGGAGACAAATCGGCCATGGTGAATGGATAATTGAAATGTGTGAAGCTTCTGTTATATGCTCTCTCTTTATATAGAGTGTCATGTGATGCTGCTTATTTTAATTGGAAATTTCCAAATTGGATTATGGAAACAACAACATTAGTCGCACTTGTCAAAAGTTAATTATTTTTTGAGAAAGAAAATTCAAAGATTATGTAATCTTAGACTCTTATTAGTTATATATATTATTATAAATAAAATTAATAATGTGTGGAAAGTCAACTATCAACTATTCAAGATTAACAATGAGTTCTACTCTATACACAGCTTTGGACACTAGTCAATAAAATACGATTATAATATTATATATTTTTCTCCCATCCTGATTTAATTTCCATGTGGTGCTGGTGGTTCGAAGCTTGCTCACGTTATTTCAATTATTTTATCATATTTTTACTACGTGTGTAATTTATAATTATGTTCACTTTTATTATATATATTTTTTTATATTTATAAAACATTATTTATCATTATATAAATGCAATGAAGACGTACGAAACATGCATTTTGTGAATCAGCTTATTATTAAGGATCAAATTAAAAGTATTATTATTCACATGTGATAACAAACACCTTAAGGATCAAATTAAAATGCAATGACATCATCAAGGAGGGTTTATCCGATCCCCATATTTCGTTGCATCATATTCATGTGATAACAAACATCTTGTAAATCAGCTTAATTAAGGATCAAATTAAAAGTATTATTATTCACATAAAATTAATATTAGTTAACATGTGAATATATAATTGATATGACCATTATAAGTTGGTTATGAAAAATTTGGAATATAAATTGTAAGTCGGCTATTAAAATTATAACGACAAAATTAGAATGTTATAATTTTTATACGTTATCACTATAATTCGATAACAGATAATTTTGGATTACGGACTTCTAATAAAAAAAAAAAAAAAATTCTTTGTTTAGAGATAAAAAATAAATTTACAAAATATTGACTTAAACATTAGAATGTCTTATGAATAAGAAGCTTGAAGCCGAGATAAAGAAATTCGGAGTAGACATCCAAAGAACGAGTTATATTTCAATAATCAAGCAAGAACAATAATTAAATATATTAAATTATTTAATAATCGAAAATCGTGTGCGGTTGCCGACCATAGATGAAACAGAGAAGAAAACTGAATTGGACTTATCATCAAAACGTGGCTCCTTCCTTATGGCCAGCTACCACATTGAATTAAAGGAGTATGAACACATGCATATGCATGCAATTTGAATAATATTACTAATAAGTCAAAGAGTACCTCATAATTATAACATATAATTTGACTTTGTAAAAAATTATATATATGAATAACCGTATTATATGTCGAATTGTTACTCAATTATTATAACTAACGAATTATAAACTTGACCAGATTCTTTTTTTTTTCAAGAATTAGGTTTAGCTTTAATTTAAGGTTATAATGATTCGGTTGCAACTATGGCATATGTGTATAGTATTATTTTTATAACTAATCTAGACACCATAACTCAGTTGCACAACAAGTTATAATTCAGCAAAATGGTCCCGACTTTATGTTATTCTTTAGATATACATTACTTTAATTTGATAACCATCAATATTTAACGTTTGAATAAAGCTCTATTCTACGTCTAAACAAAATATTTAACTAAATCTAATTAAGTTATTATAATAATTTTTTAAATTTTTCTCCGTTTTTTTCTTTGTTTTCTTCTCTTTCTCCTTCTCTTTCTCCTCTTTCTCATCTTTCTTCTTCTTCTAAATTTACGCAAATTCTTCTTCTTCCCTTTTTCTTCTCTTTCTTCTTTTTTTTTCTTCTCTTTTTTTTTCTTCTTTTTCGAAATTCACACAGATTTTTCTTTAATATTGCGTCTTTTTCTTTTTTCCTTTTTCCTTTTTGTTATCGTCATCACTAATAATACCAACATTTTACGAACATCTTTATTAGTTTTGATTTTTTCTGCCGTCATCATTAAATAATTTCGGTTCATTTCTTAATTTATTTCGTTTCATTTATGTGTTAATTGAGATTCACTTGATACTGCTGATAAGTATTGACCAAATTTTTTATTTCTTAAGTAATTTCAGTTTATTTCTTAGTTTAATTAAGATTCATTTAGATACAGAAATGAATTCGATGTGTCTTTGTTAATAATTGAATCTTTTTTTAGCTAAAAAGAATGAAATTATTTATTATTACTTTATTAAATTGTATTAGATTTCATTCAACTCCATTTAATTTGTCTTGAAAACCATTCTAACCACTGGGACAAATTATTCCTCGACAATACACCTGGATGGCAAATGAATCGAAAATATTATTAAAACAAAACCATTGTATAATATCAAATGAATCGAACATTTGTCTATTATATAAATTCGAATTCAAAAACACATGCGTTTAAAATGAACCGAAAATAATATCAAAGTAAAACTATTGTATAATACCAAATGAACTGAACATTTGTCTATTATATAAATTCTAGAAAAATCTGCGTCTAGAATGAACCGAAAATAATATCAAAATGAAACAATTGTATAATACTAAATAAACCGAACATTGTCTATTATATATATAAATTCAAATTCAATTTCAAATGTTGATTTTTATTAGCAAAATATTAGTATTATTGGTGATTACAATAACAAAAGAGAAGAAAAAGAGAAGTAAAAAAAATCTGTCTGTGCAAAGAAAAAGTTGCGTTATTGAAACTGTGTATAATACAAGCTAAACGATAAAAGTGATTTTTGTTAGGTTGAACTAATTTGGTTGAATTTAATTGCCTAAAACAATTAAATGGGAAACTAGACGGTTAACATTTTCATTTATAATTTAATAACTGAAAATAAATTCTAAATAAACAACAAAGTGCATATATAAAAAAATGCGTATTTTTTTTTATCAAAATATATTTCATCACATACAAACTTTATTAGTCTACTTTAAATGTTAAAATATTTTCTGTAAGTATTCACTCATAATACTTTTAAAGATATGAAATATGAACGAATTTACATTATATATTATAGAGACAAGCACTTTATTAAAATTTAAAAATTTATTGAATAGTATATAAATATAATATTTATTTATTTTTATTGATTATTAAATTTTATTAATTTATATTAAATTATTATAAAATTTTATATATATTTTGTCACCACCGATCCATCACGAATTCAAAGTATATCTCTTCCAAAAAACCTGCGACCATAGACAGCTTGCCAACATCATCAGACTAGACCTCAACAACCTATTTCATCTCAAGATCAGAACAGTGTTTTGTTCTACATACGATGGACTTTTCAGCATAATTATGATGGACTTTTCAGCAACAACATTTAATTTTAGTCATTGGCTGATGAAGAAAAATCCGGTGAATACAATTAGCTACCTTAGCTTCCAACTCAGAATATATCTATCGATCGATCTTGTGCTTATCTATATATTTGTATGCAGATATATCCATGTTTATCCAATTATCCATTTACAATAAGGATATTATATATTGAAACTTTCTCGTGAGAACAGAATCCAAAAAGGTTACAATACTTCTAGATTTAACTTACTTTATAGTGATAGTGATATTGAATTTTATTAACAGATTTGTGTGTACATTATTTTACATCCATTTATCAAATATTTGAAGGTGTTACATTCGATGGGTTTTATTTGCTTTTCGTCACGTTATTTAGGAGCATAATCTACTTTTTTGGTATGAAATAATACCTAAAATTATACTATAATATATATACTATGAAAGCTATTTAATTACGTTACTTCTTTTGCATTATTTGCATGACTTTGTGTGGTGCATGCCATATTACTTTGATTTTCTCTTCTTCTTTTTTTTTTTTTAATTGTTATTAAACTTTCTTTTTCTTCGGTCAAAAAGTTAAAAAGAGATCAAATCCATGGAGGATGTGATTTTCCTTCCAAGTTGGCATGATTTATTTACCAAACATATATCCTTCAATTCATGAATATTGGGATGTTTGCCCTTTAAAATTTCTTATTTTTACATTATTAATTTCTATGTTTGTAGCATATATATTATTATTTCATCATTAGTCTATAGAAATATAAAATATATAAAATATAAAATCGTAACAAAATTTAAATCGTAAATTGGTCCAATTTAATAGAAATGTAGTAAAATTAGTTAACTCTTTTAAAATTATAATATCAAAAATTTTAAGAATTAATTTGAAATTCTAGATACTATCATAAATTCACAATATTTATTCCATTCTATAAAATTTATGAAATTAATCTACTCCATAACTTTGTCTCTATTTTTTAGGGAAATTTTGATAATAACATAATTAGCATTTCACATTGTGACATTTTTATTAAAAATATTATTTATACACAAAAATCAACTACTAAAATTAGTTGTTATATATTTATATATAAATATATATACAGTTTAATTTAAATTTAATATATATATTATATTATGATATATATTTTATTTTAATAATAAATAATTTTAAAGATTAATTTTAACATACATGACATAATTATATTTTAATCTATATAAAACTTCATTTTCTTCCCAATATATATCCCTCTAGCGTATATAAAGCATATGAACGATATAAAGTCAACAGACACTATGATTTAATTTGACTCCAGATTATTAAATTAAAGAAATCTTAAAAGCGTGGGATATTTATTTAAGAACTAAATTTTTTAACATGAAAAAGAAGTAGGCAACCCATCCAAAAAATATGAAGAAGTTTAAGGCAAAATAAGGGGATTTATTTGTCTGGTTGCTCATTCTTTAATTTTTTACATATAGACAAAAGGGATTGATGGATCTCAGTGTCTCAATTCTAACCACCGAATATTTGTATTTTTTATTTTTATTTAAAAATTTTGTAAAAAGATAATAACAAGTACAATATAATATTTTTTATTTTCACTTTATATTTTCACATTTTTTCTCATAAATTCTGAAAAATATTAAAAAACCAAACACACATTTAACTTCTTCCACTTTGATCATTATCTTAAAAGAAAAAATTATTAATGTCTAAGACCGGAAGTGAAGTCAACTCATAAACTAGTTCGAACTCGACTAATTAATAGCTCGATAAACTAAAATTGTTAGCTAGTGAACCGAGCTTGAATTTAAAATTGAACTTATAAATTAAATTAGTTGAGTTTGAACTTGAATAAACTCAACTCATTAGTTCATAAACCGACTCAATTATATATATAATATTAAAAATATAGATTAAATACATATAGCATATACGTAATAATAATTTGATATATATACATACATATAAAATAATAATATATAATTTTACATATATATTAATATTTTTAATTATTTAAAAATTTATAGACATTTTTTATATATAATTTTGATGTAAGATGTAAATAAAAAATTTATAATTAATAGATAAATAATATATAAAATTAATTTTTTAATATTTTTAAATATATAAATTATAATTTATTGATATAAAATTATAGATTATATTTTTATTATTTGAGCCAACTCATGAGTTTTCGTTAAACCAAATTTAAATTTACAAAATAGACTCAATTATTAATGAGACGAGTCATAAACTAAATTTAATTTTCGTGAGTCGAGTTCATGAAGCCTACTACTATCTAGTACAAATAATGAGAAATTAAAAAGTATAGATAACTTTCGATTCTATGTCTGTCTTATATCTGGTAATAACACTTCCCACGTTTAATTGCCCACTTGCTATTAAAAGTCATCCTTCAAACTGGGAAAATAGCCATATAAATCATATAGCACTTTAATTTGATGATGAGATCAGAGATTTATATATACCATGGACTTTATATTAATTGTTTAGTTGAATTTCCAATTGTTTAATTAATTTCATCACGCAACATACATGGTTCTTGAGTAGACTCTTCAAAACCATCCATAACAGCCACCCATCAAACATGCATATACTTTTATATCAATATTTGAAAAAAAATAAAAAATCAGTCTACTCAGTTTGAATATATTTTATTTAATATTTATTAATTAATTATTATTAAGATAATTATATAATTTTATATATAATAAATATACAATTACAGATATTATTAATATTATATTTTATATATATATATATATATATATATATATATATATATATATATAATAATTTTAGATATTAATATTTTTCTGGCATTATCGTTTTTATATTTTTTTCAAAAACAACTGATGCATCAGGGGCATTATTATTAGTGAATTACTGAATTTGTTAGTATTACAATGCGAATTAAACCAGGGGAATTATTAATTAATGGAAAACTAGGAGTGTTTGTGTGGGGATTAATGTTAATTTGCAAATTAAATGGCATTTGCCGTTATTTTAAGTTTGATTATTATTGCACTTTGTAAGACCGGTGATTAACATTATTTTAACAGAAAAGGCATTTTCATTTATAGAAATTAAATAGTCAGATGATATTTACAAATTGGATTCTCTAATTTTGACTAGTTGACCAGTAGTTAATTACACATTGAACTTGTATGTCCATGGAATACAATAACTCAATAAGCTTACTCCTCTACAAGACCATTCAAATCAGAAATATTCTGATTTCGTTAGAATAATGTAATTCTTTTCCCATTTTAAGGTAGAATTTTATTAATTAATTTAAAATATTATTTATACATCAAAATCAACTATTAAAATAAATTATTATATATTTATAAATAAATACATGTATTATTTAACTCATTTTTAATACATATTTTAAATTTCAATAAATACTTTACTAAACCAAACCCTAAGTATCCGAATCTTTACAAGTATTGATTCTTATTTGGCTTGTAAATTGCTACAGGTAGAAAGTTTTTTATCCTCTTAAAAATCAACTTAGTAGGTACGGTTGAACATTGTGCAAAGAAAGTGAATAAAAGAAGATCTCTTCTATCATGTCTACTATCTACTCTTTCACTAAATTAAATTATACAAACTCCTTAATAAAAATTTGTATCCAATTTATTTTTTAAAAATAAATTAGTAAAGTATTTATCTTTTAAAAATAGTTTATAAATGTTAGGTCTTTAAAAATTGTAATATCTATAGTTAATAAATTAAATTAAAAATCATTTTTAAATAAATACAAACAACAAATGTATTTAGTACATAATAACGAGTTTATACAGAGAAAAATTGTCTATATGCATAATTAACTCAAAAATATAATTTTTTACACAAATAATAGATATTTAAATAATAATGATAATAAATACTTTTTAATAAAATTTTAATTCACAATAATTTTGATGATAATGTAAAAAAATGATTGTATAATTAGTGTTTTTTTTTTACTTTTGTATAGTTAGTGTTTAGTATTTTATTTTGTATAATATGGTAGATGAAAATAAAAAACAAATATAAAATATGTGTCATATATACTTTGTTGCTGTTTCCTATTTATGCTACGCCTACTAGAACTTCCTCTTTCTTCATTGGGATCTAGAACTTGTTGTTAGGGATGTTCATAGAAATGGATTCTCTCAAAATGTTAAATTCAAAGACATTAGCAAATGATAGAAAAAAAAAGTGTTAATAGAGTTGAAAGAAAACTATTAAGAGTGTTAATAGGATCAAGAGCTTGTATTGAATCAACAACCATAGCACAAGGAAAAAGAAGCTGAGCTTTCTTCAATATGTCCTGAAAAATTAAATTAAGATAAAAAAAACTAAATTAAGATAAAAAAGCATACAAGTATTTAGACTTCACCATGCAGTTCTCGCAAGTTAAGGCTATTATATAAAATAATCGCTTAATAGAACCCAGACAATAACTTCAATAAAAATTCATGTATAAAACAGAAAATAATATAACAAAAAGAATGCTAGCAAGAAAACTAATCAAAAGAAATCCAGATTTTTACCTCAATATCAGTACTTAAATATAAATATAAATCTAATTTAATCCTAAGGCATTCTGTTCTGTTACCAATTTGCTCAAGGCTCTGTCACATGATAAAAAATAAAATAAATGCAACCAAATTAGAGAAGGTTAACTGACTCTAAACACAAAGTACAATTACAAATCAAATGTTAAACTTCATTACCTAATTCGAATTATTGTAAATGTGTAATTCAAATTACATAAAAACGTATATTTGGTTAATTCATGTCTCCATTTTTCTTTTAGCTGAATTATAAAATTTTGCTGTGCCAATTGGCTTATATATAATTTGTTCTAGTTATTCTATTATATAAAATTTATAAAATTAATCTACTCCATAACTTTTTCTCTATTTTGTAGGAAAATGTTGATATATAATAACATAATTAGCATTTCATATTGCGACATTTTTATTAAAAATATTATTTATACATAAAAATAATCATTAAATTTAATTATTATATATTTATATTAATAATAACTAATTTTAATAACTGATTTTAACTTATATAACACTTCATTTTCTTCCCAATATATATCCCTCTAATGTATATAAAACATATGAATGATATAAAGTCAACATTCGCTATGATTTAATTTGATTCAAGATTATTAAATTAAAGAAATCTTAAAAGCGTGGGATATTTATTTAAGAATTAAAAATGTTAACATGAAAAAGAAGTAGGCAACCCATCCAAAAAATGTGAACAAGTTTAAGGCAAAATAAGGGGATTTATTTGTCTGGTTGCTCATTCTTTAATTTTTACACATAGACAAAAGTGATTGATTGATCTCAGTGTCTCAATTCTAACCACCGAATATATGTATTTTTTATTTTTTTATTTTTATTTAAAAAATTTGTAAAAAGATAATAACAAGTACAAAATAATATTTTCTATTTTCATTTTTTTCTCATAAATTCTGAAAAATATTAAAAAACCAAACACACCTTTAATTTCTTCAACTTTGATCATTACCTAAAAAGAAAAAATTATTATTCTCTAACTGAAAGTGAATCATGAATCGGTTCGAATTCGACTAATTAATAACTTAATAAACTGAATTTATGAGCTAGTGAGCCAAGATTGAACTTAAAAGTGAATTCATAAATTAAATGGGTTGAGTTTAAATTTGGATAAGCTCAACTTATCATTAGTTCATAAACTGACTCAATTATATATATATAATTTTAATATAAGATACAAATAAAAAAATTATAATTAATAGATAGATAATATATAAAATTATAGATTATGTTCTTATTATTTGAACCAACTCGAGAGTTTTCGTTGAGCCAAATTTAATTATCGTTTTTATATTTTTTTCAAAAACAACTTATGCATGAGGGGCATTATTATTGCCAAGAAACAATAACTCAAATGACATAGTCTCCCCATACTCAATTAAGAGGTTGCGAGTTCGAGTTTTCATATCTTCGGTAAAAAAAAATGAGGGGCATTATTATTAGTGAATGACAGAATGTGTTAGTATTATAATGCGAATTAAACTAGGGGGATTATTAATTAATGGAAAACTAGGAGTGTTTGTTGGAGATAGATGTTAAAGCAGTTGGTTGACAAAACAGAAAGCTGGAGAAAGTGTACGTAGTAATTAATTGATCATGTTTATGTGGGGATTAATGTTAATTTGCAAATTAAATGGCATTTGCGCTATTTTAAGTTTGATTATTGCACTTTGTAAGACCGGTGATTAACATTATTTTAACAGAAAACGCATTTTCATTTATAAAAATTAAATAGTCAGATGATATTAACAAATTGGATTCTCTAATTTTGACTAGTTGACCAGTAGTTAATTATACATTATTGAACTTGTATGTCCATGGAATACAATAACTCAATAAGCTTACTCCTCTACACTCAAGATTGAACTCTTGACTTTTCGGATCTAGAACTCTAATATCATGTCATGATACCACTCATTTCAAAAATTTCAGCTGATGAAAAAAGATAACACTAATAGTTATATTTCTAATATTTCCTAAATTTTCATTATATATATTGTATAAATATTTCATTGGTTTCTCATACTTTTTCTTTTGTTAAATAGTTCGAGTTGTCATGTTGCATGACAATAATGTCTAGGAATATAATTAAAATCATTGTCAAAGAAAATATATTTGAAATATTAGAAGTATTATTAAAACTAAACCAAATGTCATACGTACAAATATTAAAGATAAAAATATGCTTATTATTAAGTATATTTGTTGTTATATATAAATTTTTTTCAAACACATTAATTATCTTTATTAATACTCGTTATTTATTAATATTATTTTAAATAAAAAATACATATGATAATATGTTAAGGGTTACAATATGTTACGACTAAACTGCGGTATAACAAAAAGGAGAGATTTTTCAAAATCAGAATGACTTAGATAAAGGACACGCAATGTAAATATTTAAAAAAAAAACGAGAGTCGCTACCAATTTTGCTAAAGAAAAAAAAAACTTTTAACTTTATAAAAATAAATCTTTTATAAAATTTAAATTCAAGAGTCTAATTAAGTATAAAAGAATTAAAACTTAATTTCACTACACATCTAATACATCCATCGTAAAATGATTATCTAAAGTAAAGTAAGCAAATCAATATAATTTAAATAATATTTATTTTTTCTCAAATTAAATAAAAAATGTATATACAAAAGGATTAAAATTAAAGAAAAATTATTCACAATTAAATAACAACAATAATAATAACAATGAAAATAATACCAATTATAATAACAATATGCGGTGGTAGTTATAGAATAATGATGATGATGAAAAAGAATTAATAAAATTGAGCGTCCATCGTCTTCATCGTCCGTCGTCCTTGGTCTGCGCTGCACTGCTTTGCGCTGGTCGTGCGTCTACTCTACTCTGCTTTCCACTGGTGGTGTGTCGCTTCCGTCGCGTTCCGTCGTCGTGGATCGCTACGCCGCTACTCGCGTCACCACACCTCGCCACACCTCGCCTTGCTGCCTGAAGTCGATCTGCCAAAACAGGTAACAGGTTAATTTTTTCTTTTGTTTTTTCAAAGTTAATGAAACAGGTTTAAACAAATGATAATTTTTCTAATTTCTGAATTGATTTGATATACCTATTTGTTTAATTGAATTCTGAATTCTTTTGATACAATAGTTTGGGTTTACAATATGAATATATATATAAGGGTTTTGTGAATTGATGAATTGACATATGAATTGGTTTTGTTGATTATGAATTTACTTTATTGTTGATGGTTGTTGCTGTGATGAATACCATGCTTCTTCTAACCACTGGTTCTGTTCTTGTCGAGGCTTTGCCTCATGATTTCTTTCGGGGTGGAGGTCGAGATGGAGAAAGCTTAAACTATCTTGGTCGCTTATTGATGAAGTTAAGATCAGAGTTTCTTGGCGAGTCGTCATCATCGTGCGAACAATTGAAATTTTTAACAGTGCGTTTTATGTCTTCCTATTTCTGAAACAATTTATCTCTGTTCTTCATCTTTTGTTTTTTGGTATACAAGTGACGTCTTCTAAACTCGAACTGGCTTTACATGTATTTTGTTTGCAGTGATGCTAAAATTAGCTATATCTATATTGTAACTTAAGCTCAACTGCTTTGCCCATGTTGTAGTATATGTCATGGATGTTTAGGATAATGAGTTGTATAATGAGTTGTGGTTTTGGCATGTTCATCTTTTAATTCATTTATCAATATGATGTGTCAAATTTGTGTGAACCTTTTTATTTTTTTCCTCTTCTTTCTTTGGGCAGCTTGTCTGATCAATGAACATGATCAAATTGATCTATTTTGAGGGTTTGGGTGAGGCTGATTGGACATTACTGCAACTTTAGTTAGAGTCTATGTAGTTATTTTGTTGACATCCTAGTTGATAATGAACTTGTCCAAGAAAGTATCCCAAACGACGATGTCAGCTCCCTGATGATATAACCCATGATTTTAAGGTCGTGGGAGAAGAGTCCCAAGGTCTTAATGACCTTTCTTTAGCAGGCTTATCCATACATGATGATATTGAAGGCTTGATGTTTCATTCTTCTAAAGGAAGTAGATATATATTCAATGAGCAGGAAGAATTATCTCAGCAGCACATTAATGGCAATAACTTCTTAAATGACATCTTTGCTGAGAATGCAATCGTGGATGATACTAATTTGAACCCTTTGGAGTTCTTAGCTTCTATGTTCTCTGGTTTTGCTGCAGAAAGCCTTGTGATAGTGACATTGGTTTCAATTCGGACATTGGTTCAGACTTTGATTGAAGTTTTTGGTGGAAAGAGCTAACTTGTTGGGACACCTGATGAACTCAAGTCTGCTCTTTTAGAATTAGTTGTTATTAATGTTATTATTGATCCTTATGCCGGTTCAGAGAGTGGGAGGCTGCAATACAAGAATTGATTTTTAGATTTTATGTATTATACTGAAACTATGCTTTCTATTGTTTTCATTTTTAGATTTCAAATTACATAGCCTTGTGATTTTCTATAATATACTATGATATGATAAAGACACAAACTATATTTCATGAATCTACACAAATATAAAATGTTACATGATCATAATAAATACTTGAATGATGGAAATTGAATTTTATATATACTTTTTACTATTATTTTTGTTTCATTTTATTCATTACTTTTTTTATATGTTGTATTTTGAAAGTCAAAAAAATAAAAAGAAATTATTTTTGGTACAATTTGTTTATAAATAAGCAAAAGAATGATAGTGACAAAATAAAAGGGATTATAGGAATATCTTTTATGTCGTAGAATCATTGAATAAGGATTATAGTAATATCTTTTATTGAATATTTATAGTTTTATCGAATTTTCAATTAGGTTCTTATACTTTTTTTTTTCCAATTAGGTCCCTAAAGGTATACAGGTAATTTCACAATTTACTAACATTTTTTTGACGTTTAACGTTAACAGGGATTAAATTGAAAAAAGAAAAAAGATGTATAGGAACCTAATTAAAAAAAATATATAAAAATCTAATTAAAAATTTGGTAAAATTATAGGAACCTGCAGAATAATTAAATCATAAATAAACAGATAAACGAAAGATAATTAAATTTTAGTTTGATGGTTGGGATTTGAGGTTTTTTTCGCTCGGAACTTTATAGTAGGAGTGGGGTGCTAGCATTTCCATTCCCATGGTAAGACATCTCTCCATCTCTACTATTGGTTAGATCCTTTCTTAATAATTTAACATAAATAATCTTACGGTAAAAAAAAATATAAGAAGTGATATCAAAATCGATCAAATTATTAAAAAATTATAAATTTATTTTATTTGAATTTAAATCTTAATTTAAACCTGTAAAATTAAATTTAAATATTTGTTATTTTTAGATTGTATAGCACATATTAATAAAAGTAAAAGAGTATATAAAAGAGTATATAAAGAATACAAAAAAAATATACAAAGTATATAAAGATAAAAAAATATGTTGCATTTTTTTATATATGTGTATATCATTTTTTTTGTTTGGTCTCGATTTTAAATATTGGAGCAATAGTGATGTTAATTCATTTTAATATGTATTTTATATTTGTATATAAATAAATTATTTTTTTATTTGTATATAAATACATGTGTTGTTTAATTCATTTTTAATATATATTTTATATTTCAATATATATTTTATACTAGTGATTGATTTTAATATACACTTAATATAATTGTAATTAGTTATTTATTATTATTATTATTATTTTCTGTAGAAGCAGCTTGTATTAATTAAATATTGGAAAAAAATATGAGATTTTTATTTAGTAATTTTGAATGGACACTTAATATGGGCAAACATATTTTATTTTGACCCACAGTGAAATGGGCCTTTTAATTCATGATAGTACCACCAACAAACCCACAAAAAATTTATAACAAAAACACCCACAAAAAACTATTCATGGATTAAGCCCAATTCAGGTCCAAAAAGATAGTCCCGGCTAGTTACTCACTTTTTGTTTCGATACAACAGCTAGTTACTCACTTACTTTTATACGGGAAATATTAATATTAATAGATAGAGAAAGTATAGAGAACTAATAAAATATTTGTACAATGTGTATTATTATTTGTACACATTTAATTTATATAATCTATTTTATATATTATATAAATATTCCATTGAGTTGTTAGCAGGACTCTAATGGATACTGCTCAATTCCGCTACTTCAATACCCTTTATAATAGATAGTATTATTTTGATACAACTAACACGTATTTTCTTTTGTTTTGTTAATATAAATGAGATGTCAATTAGCGTTATACATAGCCACGAAACATAACCGTTGATGATGGGTCATATTCATGCATATCTTAAACAGAATTCAGAATTATATAGCAGCTAATTAGGGCACTAAAAATTATATACAAAGTATTTTGATGGTGACAATCATCCATTTAATGAGTGTACGATATTATTTCGTCGATTTTTAGTAAATCGATGGTGGTTTGATATAGGGGTGTATATGGGTCGAATCACATCGGGTTTGGCTTAATTTAGATCCGACCTGAAATATAGACCGGGCCTAATTTTTAGACTCTAACTCGATTTTAGATCCGATGAAACTTACGCACCTTCAGATTGGGTGAAAACCGGGTCTTTAGCCTGTAAAAATCACCTAATCTTCAACCATTATTTCACAATTTACACAGTAAAATTTACTTAAAAAAATATAACAAGAACCAACCCTTCTCTAAAATTAAAATATAACCATAATCAGTGCTAATATTATCTAATAACACCAAATATTTAAATTAATACAAATAACACAATATTATCAGTTAGTCTAAAGTCTTATGCATTTTAAACATAAAACATTAACTTATAATCTTATAATGACTAATAACACAAAATATTAAGGTTTACAATATTTAAATTCCACATAAGAGTAGTCATCATCCATCACTAATAACACAAAATATTAATTGTGTATGATGACCGGGCCACTGGACCGAGTTCGGGTGACCCGAGCTATGGCCCGGATCCGACCCAAAATAATTACTGGATCCATTTTTAAGACCCCTTACCCTACCTTAGACCCGATGAAATCACACTAAATTAGCTCATAAAGTGTTCGAGGCCGGGCCGAGTCTTCGGGCGGGGTCGGACCATGTTCACCCCTAATTCGATATCTAGTGGTCTGGGAGCGAAACATACTCCTCTCTGCAGGTACCAATTTTCTAAAAGTGTATCAAAGTGTTTCTGATTAGACGGGTATTGGGAATAAAGACAAATTAAAATTTATAAACAGTAAGACAAACGGAAAGGTAAAGTTTTCGAAAAGAAAATGTACTAGAAACATGAATATCTGCGTTGAAATTGAAAGAAAGCAGTAAAATGCCTTCGACGGGCTCAAAGGGCTTCGGCATGAAAATCTAAAATGCAGAAATGTAAATTGGACAATGAAGATAAAGGATACTTAAACATAAATTTGCTTGAAAAAATAAAGTTTACAAAGGATACTTAAACATAAATTTGCTTGAAAAAATAAAGTTTACAAGAAGATAAATTGAAAGAAAGAAAACATGGAAGGAACCCTACAGAAAAGTTACTCGATTGCAGACTCAGGAATTCTTTGGGATGTGAGTGTGCTTGAGCGTTTTTCTGAGTTAAAGTTCTAACATTTATTCCCTAAAACTTTTTAGTATTTATAATATACTTTTGGTAACTGACAACTAATTACAATTAATTACAAAATCACAATCTTGAATGCATACTCCTTGATAACCGTTCTCGCCTTTTGGGTGTACACATTTCCCATAATTTCCTCGCGTGATGAAAGCCTCTAACTCCTCTACTACCATAACTGTTCGATCTACTTATTCGAACATCTTATTCGATTACCTGTCTCAAAAATCTTGTTCGATTTGGCCTATCCAATTTAATAAAGTAAATGTAATCGAATCTGCGTCGATTACCTTCAGCCCACGCTTAAACTTTTGGGATGAGTGATTTTATGACATGATTTTAGAGTTCTAAATCCAAAAGGTTAAGAGTTCGATCTTTGGTAAACCCCAAAATTAGCTTAAAGTTTTATGACATGAGATGTTTATTATCCTTGGGTGATGTTCATTTTGTAACTCATATAGCCCATTATAACCTAGCAGGACTCATTTAAAAAATATCCGTTGTTAAATTCAAAAACAAATTTAAGAGAATTTTAGGTTAAAAAACAAATTCAAAACTCAATTATAAACTTTAAAATTTAAGCCATTTTACCTTTTGGAAAAGTCGAGGAGACTAGCAATTTTTGTGTTTTTTGACCAGTACTTAACCATCAAAACAAAAGTGAATGATTTCTCATCATTAGATATAATCTCACACCATTAAAAATATTATTGATGACCAATTAATAGTTACAAAACACTAAAATTACTGCCCCTAGTATTCCTCTTACCTTTCTAGTACATCAAAATTAATCATAGACTCTTACGAGAAGATATTTGGATGTGCGCATAAGATGATGAATGAGGCGAGGCCACGTGTGATTGTCATTGTCACGGGTGCGTGGGAACCAGCCTGTGACGATCTCCATGACAACCGCATCGTGTCCGTACACGTGGTTATCATAGTACGAACTCTGTTACTACATAAACACCTGCATTTATTTAACATTTAACAACCTTCTTAGCTACTTAATGTGCCGCTTTTCATATCTGTCGGTTTTATTTGATCCCTTAAATTAAAAATTTACTAGCTATATACCATAACATAATATATAGAAAACTTAGCTTATTCAAGTTACCTCAACATGTCCCATAAGGCATAAAGAAAGAACAGAGAATAGGAGGAAGATCATCACAGATTCACATGTATAAATGATGATGCTATGTTGTTTGGAGGCGTAATTTCATAAAGTGCCTTATGTCGTTATATAAGCTAAGGGATATATATGATCCATATCCTTCTAGCTTCTACTAACCACATGCCATCTCAGCTTCTATCCTAATTTAATTTCAGCAACCTATATATTAACGTTTATTTCTCACTAATAATACTTGGAGAAAATGACATATTCATGGTGTGTCGGTATTAGTGACAAATCTAAAAATACTTAAGTGGGACAGAAATAATTAATAATCAACAATCAAGTTGTAATTTACATAATTTTATTTTGCTATATATCAGAATTACATGAGATGATGAAAGTTAAGGCTGAGTTCTATATAACCCACCTCTAATTTGTTGTTATTGTGATTATGATAGACCTATATGGTTATTATTATATTAATCTAAAGCATATGCAGGCTACTTTTTTTTTTTTAATCTAGAAAAATATTAGTTTTTTTTTTAAATTGGATTATTTTATATAATTATAAGTAAATAAATTTTGTAGGTAGAGTAGAGTCAATATATAAAATATGTATTTGTGTTAGACATGTGTCAACATTTTAATAATACACAATTCATTGAACAGGTGTCAATATTTTGACTGCAGTACAACAGGAACGGAACATAGCGACAAAAAATTGGGGCCTTTCACTTTGTCGTGGCAAAAAAAATATTTTTTTATTTAAAAATCTCTTAATTCTATCCAAAAAAATTATCAAGAGTCAGTTTAGATATTCACTCTAAAAATAATTACTGGCATATGTAGGTAGGAAACTATATATTATTTGAAAGAATTCCGTTAGAAAAATAATAAAAAATCTTGACAATGTGAACAATAAACTTTAAATTTGGCCCAAATACATATCAAAAATAATCGCACACGGATAGCTGTCCACGATGTTTCTCAAGTCAGGAGTCGGTTTTACATTGTATTCGGGATTGTCCAAAAGCCCAACTTGTTTGGCAAGCTTTAGGGATCTCCGATCAACCAGTGGATTTGATGAGTTGGTTCTTACACAATAGCAAACAGCGCCCCTTTAGATTCTTTTCTGGTCTCTGGTGGATTTGGTGTTCGAGAAACAACGAGATCTTTCATCCTCACGAGCATTGGACCACAGACAAGGTGATTGGTATGGCTTTGTCCTTAGAAAAGGAGCTCCGAAATATTTTTGAGTTGCAACGACTATCTATCCCCTCAACCATTAGTGGCTCTTGGATTCCCCCCTCAGTGGGTACCTTTAAGATTAATTGTGATGCTAGCTATCCTGGCAGTGGTGCTCGAGTTGGTTTTGCTTGTGTTAGCAGAGATTGGAAGGGAAGGTGGCAACGAGGCTGTCTGGGAACAATTGAGAGTCGTAGCATTTTGCAAGGAGAGTTGTTTGCTATTTGGAGAGGCTTTCTTTTAGCATGGGACTCAGGACAAAGAGACATTATATGTGAGACAGACTGTGTGGAGGCTTTTACTATTGTCAATAATTTACAAGATTGCTCTGGGTTTACTGATCCTTTGGTGTTAAAAATCCGAGATATCATGTCTTGGAAATGGCGTGCTGATCTTCGGTTGATCTTGAGAGATGCAAATACAGTAGCAGACATCATGGCAAAGACTGTAATGAGGACTATTTCTCCCCAAGTGGAGCTTCCATTGCCTTGGAAGGAGTTTGAGAGTAGTATTCAGCGGGACTGCATTTCTTAAGCAGTTTCTTGTTTTTTTTTTCTTTCTTAGTTTTTGTTTATTTTCTTTTAAGTCACCAAAAAAAAAAAAAATAAGAAACACTTCACAAATTATTTAAATAAAAAAATTCATTCAATTATTCCAAAAAAATAACCACCTCAAACTATAATTTATCAAAATATTTCACTTCAATACCCTCTTCTCTTTCAACCGGCTGCCACCCCCCAATCTTCATCAATAATCATCCCACTTTATTATTGCTGTTTGACTTGCCACATGCTACTACGGGCGTCGTCCACCCATAGTGAAAACAACCATCCACTCAATAATAAAAATAATCATCCGTATAATAATTGAACATCCAACATATTTTTATTATATAATTAAAGTACTAAATCCAATTCAATCAAAATAACTATTCATATAATAATTAAAATAATCATCCGCATACCTACTAAAATAATTATCTGGCAATTGAATTAATATTAAATAGTCGAGAGGATCAAAGACGTTGCGAGAGGAATATCGTCATTGACTCTGGCACAATGCTCACATTCCTACCACAGGAGAGTTCTTCAATTGACTTCAGCTTTGGAACAAGCCATAAGCCTTCCCAGGACGACTGACCCTACCAAACAATTAAGCCTTTGTTATATTGTTGAGGGGGAGAGTGAATTATCGAATATTGCTGCAAATTTCAAAGGGGCTCATATGGTGCTATGCCCAGTCAATATTTTCGTAGAGGTTGCAGATGGTGTGGTGTGCTTGACAATTTTGCCATCAAAACAAGTATCTATTTTTGGGAACATTGCCCATATCAACTTCTTAGTTGGATATGTTCTTGATGCTCGCACCGTCAACATCAACAACTCCACGAGAGGGTTGTGCAACACTGCAGCAATACTGTAGAGAAAGAGTAGCGCAAAAACAACGGCAGCAGTATTGGGCTGAGCGTTGGAGGACGAAGTGCGGGATGATCGACGGAGGTGGAAGCGATGTCGGCGGGAGGTGTCGGCAGGAGGTAGCGATAGTGTCAATATGGCGGCGGGAGCGGTGCGAGGTGAGGACCGGAGAAGATGACGGCAAATTTTGGACTTATATTGGTGGTTATAATGAGATTAGGAGTAACCGTACGTAGTGTGAATAAGTTTAAATGCTAATCTTAAATTTTCAAATTTTAAATTTTAAAATTAAATAATTAATTAAGAATCTAATATTTAATTTTTAATTTTTTTTAATTTATTGTACACATTGTATACTAATATTATTGTCTCTCAATACTTTCTCTATTTGAAATAAGGGAAATGCTAACAATAACTTTGTTGAATAATATAAACAACCACCAATTAAATAAAAATCTATTATACCTCTAAATTAATCATTTAAATTTTAATATTAAAATAACCATCTATACACTAATAAAATAAACATCTAATATATTTATTATTTACATTGTTTAATATTTTCATTATCTATCTATATTTTTTTTTAAAATAATTAGAGGAATGCAAAACTAATGAAAAGAGGAGCTTGTGAGTTGTGACCCACGATGGAGTGGAGTGGACCATAAAACGAGATATTGGGTTTGCTTAAAAGGGAAAAAGGTTCCAATTGAAAGTATAGGAAATCTTAATCGAAATCCGAGCTTTGATTTCTAGATAGATAAGGTTTTGCATAATTGAAGGATTTGGATAACATGATAAGCACCGCTGTCCACTGATTAATTAGAATTAAAGTAATTATTATATTTCTAATAATTTTACTAATAATATTTCTCTGCTTTTAAAGTACATCTCATCTCTAATGCCCAGTGTTATGACCGTTATACATCACTGGAAAGTTATAGCTCGGCTAATTTTCTTGTAACCGATATATTAACTTCGTCGAATTATGATTATAAATGATTTGATTCAATAACGTCGGAAAGGGTATTAAATCCTCTTAAACGTCGGAAAACGGTTATCCTCGTTCCCTAATTATAAAAGAGAACTATCAGAATTTAAAAGGTAGGTCATCTTTCTAAGATAATAACTCTTCTCATAATTCTCATCAACTGACTTGATCGTCGGAGTGCTTTTTGCAGGTGCTCCCCCTCCTGTTTCATTTGGTGACCAAGGCATATCCTGATTCGGATAATAGGTCGGCCAACTCTCGCTGGGAAACAAGTTATAGCTCGGCTAAGGCAGGATATAGCTCGGCTGAACCAGGCAAGAACATTTGGCGCCCACCGTGGGGCCGAAAATTTAGAATATCTACCTTTATAGGCCCCAAATACCCAAACATCCGTCAATGGCCGATGCACCTCCTCCCACCCCGTCTGAGCTCCTTCGGATGGTAACCGAGCTTCAGCAAGCAAACCAGCGTATGGCTGAGGCGAATCAGCGTATGGCGGATGAGAATCAAAGGATGCAGCAACAAATTCAGCAATTAGCCAATGCTCGCCTTGAACACAACAATAATCGGCAGACAAATGATGAACGTCAATCCGAACCGACCCATATCTCGGAAACGCCTCAGAATGATGATGATGATGGAGATCCTCGGAATGACAATGCTTCACCTGAGGGCGAGGACGATGAGCTTGATAATTCTACAGGACCGTTCACAGCCGACATCATGAATTACCAACTTCCCAGACAATTCACCTTACCGACGACTCTAACCCCGTACGATGGGCTAGGAGATCCTAAGCAGCACATCAAAAAATTCCGATCTATTATGATCGTCAACGGTGCATCTGATCCTATTTTATGTCGTTGTTTTCCGTCTTTTCTAGATGGTCCTGCACTTGACTGGTTTTGCTCTTTGCCTGCAGATTCTATCTCACGTTTCCAAGAACTGGCGAAGCAATTCGAAGATCACTTTGCGGCATCGGCAATATATTTGCATGATTCCGATTATCTGACAACCATTAAGCAAGGTCCGCAAGAAAGTCTGAAGGACTACATTACCCGATTCACGAAGATAGCGATGAGGATCCCCGACCTTCACCCTGAAGTCCACTTGCATGCCATTAAAAGCGGCCTTCGCCCAGGCAAATTCCAAGAAGCCATCGCAGTGGCCAAACCAAAGACTCTGGCCGAGTTTCGGGAGAAGGCGAAGGGACAGATTGACATTGAAGAGCTCCGCCAGGCACGGAGGGCTGAAAAGTCGGCAGTCAACAAGGACGACGATAAATCTCGGGATAACAAGAAGAGCTTCAGACCTATGCCCCGCTACGAGTCATACACCCAGTTTAACACAAAGAGGGATGATATTATTAAGGAAATATTGAACTCCAAGCTGATTAAACCTCCTCGCAAAGCTGGGAGTTATCCTGAGCCAAAGAACACTGACAAATCTAAATATTGCACATTTCATCAGAAGTACGGTCATACAACTGATGAATGTGTGATAGCAAAAGATCTCCTGGAACGCCTAGCAAGACAAGGGCATCTTGACAAGTTTATTGCAGGTCATATCCAGAAAAGAACTAGTCCAACCACTGATCCATCCGCCATAAGTACATCATCAAGAGAAAAGGACAAGGCCCCTGCTCAACCCAGAGGCATCATCAATTGCATCTCGGGAGGTTACGCCGGAGGCGGACACACAAGCTCGGCCAGGAAACGCACTTACAGGGCCATGTTGGCCCTTGGGGATACCACTAATAAACCTCAACCAGCCCAAAACGTGCCAGAGCTGACCTTTTGCCCTTCCGACTTTAGTTGCAATGACAGCAATTTAGATGACCCTGTGGTCATCTCCATCCAGTTGGGAGACCTAATAGTTCGGAAAGTTCTGCTAGACCCCGGTAGCAGCGCCGATGTATTATTTTTTACTACATTTGAAAAGATGAAACTGAGTACTAACATTTTGCAGCCATCTGTTGGAGATTTAGTTGGATTTTCAGGAGAACGGGTCCCTGTTATGGGTTCAGTGTGGTTGCAAACCACACTCGGTGAGCAGCCCCTATCTAAGACACGAGATATCCAATATCTTGTAGTCGACTGTTTTAGTCCTTATAATCTAATCTTAGGAAGACCTTTTTTAAATAGATTTGCTGCAATTGTCTCCACAATTCATCTCTGTGTAAAGTTTCCTGTGCAGGACAATATAGTGGCTACGGTTCATGGTGACCTTCAAGAAGCTCGGCACTGCTATAACACAAGCTTAAAGCCTATCAAAAGAAGCAGTGAGCGGAGGATTAATTCTATACATGCTGAACAGCCAACCCTTGCCGAATTAGATCCCAGAGCCGACTTTCAAGACCGTCCTCTGCCAAATGAAGAGCTAATAAAGGTCACATTAACCGACGACCCGATGAAGTTTACTTTCGTAGGAACATCCACTAAAGATGGGGAAAAGGAAAAACTCGTCCAATTTTTACAACAGAACGCCGATCTATTCGCTTGGACCTCCGGAGACATGCCAGGCATAGACCCCTCTGTGATCACACATAAACTGGCAATAAGTCCAGCCGCCCGACCAGTATCTCAGAAAAAACGAAACCTTGGAACCGAGAAGAGGCTTGCATCCATGGCCGAGGCCAAGAAGCTCATCGACGCAAATTTCATCCGAGAAATCAGATTTACAACATGGTTAGCCAATGTTGTCATGGTAAAGAAAAGTAATGGTAAATGGCGCATGTGCGTCGACTTTACTGATCTAAACAAAGCTTGTCCTAAAGATGCTTATCCATTACCATGCATTGATACTTTAGTAGATAACTCCTGTGGTTATGGTACCTTGAGTTTTATGGACGCATACTCTGGTTATAACCAGATTCTTATGCATCCATCAGACCAAGAGAAAACAGCCTTTATAACAGAATATGGTAATTATTGTTATAATGTGATGCCTTTTGGTTTAAAGAACGCAGGTGCGACGTACCAACGACTGATGAATAAGATCTTCGACCGGCAAATAGGTCGGAACATTGAGGTGTACGTCGACGATATGGTCGCCAAGACAAAAGCCGACCACTCTCACATTGATGATCTTACTGAAATCTTCGGCCAAATCCGAGCTTATAACATGCGGCTTAATCCTGAAAAGTGCGCCTTCGGCGTACGAGGAGGAAAATTCCTCGGTTTCATACTTACCAGCCGAGGAATTGAGGCAAACCCCGAAAAATGTCAAGCAATCCTCGACATGAATAGTCCCACAACGATCAAAGAGGTTCAGCGATTAACAGGGAGATTAGCGGCGTTGTCGAGATTTCTGCCGTGCTTGGCATCTAAATCCTCTAATTTTTTTCAGTGTTTGAGGAAAAATACAACTTTTCAATGGGATGAAAACTGTGAAGCTGCATTTACAAGTTTAAAAGAAATTCTTTCTAAACCACCTGTTTTACAAAAACCTAAGATCGGCGAGCCATTATATTTGTACTTATCAATTACTAATATGGCAATTAGTTCTGTTCTTGTTGCAGAAAACCAGAAAATACAACAACCAGTTTACTTTGTAAGCAAGTCATTGCAGAACGCCGAGCTTCGCTACCCGAGGTTGGAAAAGCTCGCCTATGCGCTGGTATTCTCTGCAAGAAGGCTCCGTCCTTACTTTCAGAGCCACACAATCAACGTCAGAACTACACAGCCGCTACGCCAGATACTCGCTAAACCCGAATTAGCTGGAAGGTTAATCAAGTGGTCTATCGAACTCTCGGAATTTGATATTCATTATCAACCCAGAGGATCTATAAAATCCCAGTACTTGGCCGACTTTGTTGCCGAGTTCACCGGACCAAACCCAGAAACAGGGAGTATGCAATGGGTATTATTCGTTGACGGAGCATCAAATCCCCAAGGATCAGGAGCGGGAATACTCTTGGAAAATTCTGAAGGAGTTGTCGTCGAGCATTCTCTTCGATTTTCCTTTAGGGCCAGCAATAATCAGGCCGAATACGAAGCACTAATTGCTGGACTCAGGTTAGCAATTGAATTGCATGTTACTGATTTAAAAGTCTACTGTGATTCCTTATTAGTTGTCCAGCAGGTAAATCAGTATTTTCAAACCAAGGATCCGATCTTGTTAAAATACCTAGATATTGTCAGCCACCTTGTGGGCAGTTTTTCAAAGATTGAAATTACTCATATACCTAGGGAACAAAATCACAGAGCAGATTTACTCTCTAAACTAGCTACCACTCAATCACACACTGCCACACTTTTACAGTCTACCCTGGATAAGCCGAGTATAAATCTAATCGGCACTTTTAACATCGTCCATGAAAATAGTTGGCAAAAGCCCTATATACAGTTCCTCAGAAATGGGGATATTCCAGAGGAAGTCAAAGATCAGAAAAAATTTAAAAGACAGGCATCCTTCTTTACACTTTTAAATAACGATTTGTATAGGCGAGGTTATTCTCGACCTCTATTGAAATGTTTAGACAGATCGGAGGCCGACCTTGTTATTGATGAAGCTCATGAAGGCATTTGCGGAATACATTCTGGAGCAAGAAGCCTAGCGCAAAAGATTCTCCGAGCTGGTTTTTACTGGCCGACAATATGGGAAGACAGCAGGAAAAAGGTCAGAACCTGCGATCGTTGCCAGAAGCATGCTCCGATCATTAACATACCAGCTGAAAACCTGCATCACTCAGTGGTAAGCTGGCCATTTAACCAATGGGAAATTGACATCCTCGGACCTTTTCCCACCGCTCCGAGACAGGTGAAATATTTAGTTGATGCAATTGATTATTTTTCTAAATGGATTGAAGCTCAACCTTTAGCAAGAATTACTTCAAGTCAAATGATCTCCTTTGTATGGAAGAACATAATTTGTAGATTTGGTTTACCTCGACATATCATCACTGACAATGGTCGCCAGTTTACCGACCATAATTTCAAAGCTTTTTTGCAGAATTTGCAAATAAAACAACACTTTTCGTCAGTAGAGCATCCACAGTCAAACGGATTAGCAGAGGCGGCAAATAAAGTTCTCCTACAAGCATTAAGAAAAAAGGTTGATGATGCCAAAGGCTTATGGGCCGAGCTTATTCCCGAAATACTGTGGGGATATAACACTACAGTGCATTCAACAACTAAAGAAACACCATTTCGTTTGGTATATGGTTCAGAAGCAATACTACCAATTGAAGTCTCACATGGCTCCTTCCGAACAGAAGCCGTAGAACATGAACAAGCTCGGCAATCCGAGCTTGATTTAATTGAAGAAGTGCGAAGCATGGCGGCTGTACGACATCAAGCACTACAACAACGGATAGGTCGGCGGCATGACCGAAGAGTACAACCAAGATCTTTTAATATAGGCGACCTGGTACTAAGAAAGACTGAAGAAGCCCGAAGACCTTCCTCCCATGGAAAGCTCTCAGCAGCATGGGACGGACCTTACAGAATACATGAAGTCCTTGGCAGAGGAGCTTATCAACTGGAGAGATTGGACGGGACAAAACTACCCAATACTTGGAATATCAGTTCCTTAAAACAATATTACAGTTAAACACAGCAGCACGCTAGTACTCTTTTTCCTACCCCGAGATTTTTCCCAAAGAGAGGTTTTGCTCGAGGAGGTTTTAATGAGGCTAGCTTACCTGATTTGAATTTGTACAGGTACTGCATTCAATAAATGTTTCCTTTCTATTTTTACCAAATTCTTATACAATAACGACTTTGCCATACAAGAATACGCTCATTTCTTACTCTATTATAACAACGTTGTTACTTCAGCAAAAAAGATCTATTTCTTCAAACTAAAAGTCGCATTAGATGACGAATGCGCAAAAACTATGTTAAACATCGTTTAAGCAATACAGCCTCATAATCAAATCCTCTTTTATCAGAGGTATGAACAACAAATTAGGAACAGACAAGGCCTAATTTAACAGATAAATGCAGTCAGCAAAAATTCCATACTCAAAACAGTCTAAAACATCAGTTCTTACAAGGCTTTCACATATCATGTGTCAGAAGAAGCCTTCCAAAAACAAAACACAATTAAAATACTTAAAATAAAAACATCTTTTTCAATCAGCTAAGTTATCATCGCCTTCCTCGGCGACCTCCTCATCATCCACCAAATGGCCCTCCCGAACTACCTTACTCGGATCCATGGCAGTAAAATTCCCATCTGGCACCATGAATTTTGCTTGGGTAACAGCACGCTCGAAACCCTCGGCAAAAGCGTCCAAGATCTCTGCCTCTCGGCTAGCTTCCATCTTCTTCATTTTTAAAGTAACCTCAATCATCTGTTCACTCATAATAGATAAATCGTTCTCCTTTTTTCTCAGAGTTTCAACATCTCTTTCATGATTTTCTTTCTCCAACCTTAATTCTTCCTTAACTATGTCAAGTTCTTTTTTAAGCTTACTTAGGACAGACTCTTTTGATTCCAACTGCCCTTTAAGCACATCACTCTCTGCAGCAGTCCGTAGCATTTTTCTATGCTTTTTCTCCTGACTCCGGCCTATGCTGACCAGCCGAAACCCTAATACCTGGTGCACAAACACAACTCACATAATAAATATCATAGCAACTACATATTCCTAAGTAAAATGTGCAGCAAGCAAGCCTCACCTGCATGAATTGATCAATACCCACATCCCCAACCTCATCAATACGAGACACATCAGAAGCAGCCTGACCAACTTCGTCTGCCACAACATTAAAAGGAAAATTTCTATCCCATACAGACGAGCCGTCCCTCCCGTCTTCAAAAACATGAAGTCTTTCTTGCTTCACAGTGAAACTCGATAATTCATCAAGTTGAATTGCCTTTTCCTTTTCTTCTGCATCCACGATAACTACCTCAGACTTCCTCTTTTTGAAAACAATGCCTTTCTTTTTCGGTGGCGGTTGGTTAACCTCAGCCTCACCTTCCATTTTTTCCAGATTTGATGAAGACCCTTCGAAATTTTTTACTTTGAAACGGGCCCTCAGACTTGATGCTGAAACCCCGGGATACTTCCCAGCTGCAAAAACAAAGTACAGTTAGTACGATAAATAAGTACATCATCAAAATCCATTGAGATAAATTACGATCCCTCACCAAAATAATTCTTGACTGAAGCTCTATTTTCATCCCAGGGAAGCAAATGTGAAACAGATATTAAACCACCCTTGCTGACCATTTCCATAAGGAAAGCTAATATACATTCATTCCTAGGAGTTATAAGCTCAGGGCCTAATATGTGTTGGGGTTGACAGCACCAATAAATCGGAAATTTCTCACCTAAGTGTTCATCCAAATAAAATGGAAATTCTTCGTCAACCGTTTTTACTTTAAGAAACATTTCCTTAAAATCTTTGAAAGAGGATTTGTATAACTTGAAAACAGAAAATCCAGGGGTGCTGTTCAGATTAACCCAGAGCCCCTTCCAGACCCCTTTGGCTTGAAAAAGGCTAAAGAAAAGTTCAATTTCTGGTTCAATTTCAAGAAACTGCATCAAAACTTGAAAACATTTTAAAAATGCCCACCCATTCGGATGAATTTGGGAGGGTGAACAGTTCATCTGTTTTAATACATCACACTCAAACTTTGTGAAAGGTAGTTTAATGAAAAGTTCCTCAAGAACACAGCTATACATAAAGAAGTTTTCAAAATCTTTCTTCCTATGAAACACACGATCCATGCGATTGCATGGCAGCAACTCAATTCGAAAACCAGGCCTAATAATCCTGGATAAATTCACCTCACTAACACTCCCCTTGTCAACAAAAAGAGAAGCTCTTATCTTAACATCATTGTCTACCCATTCGTAAGATTCATCATCATCAACCTTAGGCAAAACCTTCACTTTCTTCTCAACCATTTTTCCTTTTTGAAAAATCAGAAAGTAACTAAAAGGTTAAAGAGTATTTTTACTAACCTCTTTGAGTCATTCTCTTCGTGTCTCTGGAACCAGCAATAGTTAAAACCACAACGCTTTGTTTCAGTAAGTGTAACTTGAATTAATTCCAAGCCATCCATTCAATAAACCATTCAGTTCCACAATAAATCCCAACCCTTCATTAAAACCCCATTCCAACGGATACAAGCCTGCTTAGGAAATTGCACCATTTTTTGATTACAGTTAACATTAAATGGCACTTGTCACGGCTTTTCCAATTTCTTAAAAAAAAAAAAATAAAAAAAATAAAATAAAATAAAATAAATTATATATATATAATAATAATAATAATAAATAAATAAAAATAATAAAAAGTTTAACTTCCTTTAATAGCCAATGAGACACGTTGATCTGGGGGCTCCCTCACGCCGAGCTATAATTCAGATTCATAAAGCTCAACCTGCCTCATTTTAAACCAGGCTAAGCTTGGGGGCTGTGTTATGACCGTTATACATCACTGGAAAGTTATAGCTCGGCTAATTTTCTTGTAACCGATATATTAACTTCGTCGAATTATGATTATAAATGATTTGATTCAATAACGTCGGAAAGGGTATTAAATCCTCTTAAACGTCGGAAAACGGTTATCCTCGTTCCCTAATTATAAAAGAGAACTATCAGAATTTAAAAGGTAGGTCATCTTTCTAAGATAATAACTCTTCTCATAATTCTCATCAACTGACTTGATCGTCGGAGTGCTTTTTGCAGGTGCTCCCCCTCCTGTTTCATTTGGTGACCAAGGCATATCCTGATTCGGATAATAGGTCGGCCAACTCTCGCTGGAAAACAAGTTATAGCTCGGCTAAGGCAGGATATAGCTCGGCTGAACCAGGCAAGAACACCCAGCATCGATCTTTTCTGGAATGATGCAATAGCAATGAGTGTCAAATAACAGTGTCACGCTTTTTCGGTGGTGCTTTTCGTGCCAAATGTTTATCATAGATTCATATGGTTAATATTAACTTATTAATTTATGGAATCATATATATATTCCAGAATCGAAGTCTAATATGTGTTAGTGGTATGATTACCCAGTTAATGAACAAAAGGAAGTGAGTAGATCCAATCCACCGTATAAAATTCTAACATTAACAAGTAGTATACATGGACCATGATTGCAATTATAAATTAAAGATAAATACATTGCTTTAATTTGGTAATATTCAATTTGAATTTTATACGCATGCAGACCCGTGTACTCCTGGTTCAATGATGCTTGCATTACTCGTGACCAATAGTGAAGCATAAACCAACCTAAATATAGTATAAAAATGGATTATGCAATAATAATAATAATAATAATAATAATAATAATAATAATAATAATAATAATAATAATGCCAATGAATTATAACTCAAATAGCATAATCTTCCCATATTCAATTAAGAGATTGCGGGTTCGAGTCTCCTATCTTTAATAATAATAATAATAATAATAATAATAATAATAATAATAGATACATGTCCAATATCATATCCATATTAGAAGTGTATATGGCCGGATGAAATCGAATTCATCCTAACTCAAATCCGATGCTAAATATATACCAAATTTATTGTGTGAATCCTAACCTGTCTTTAAACTCGTAGATAAAAATCGGACCTTTAAAACCTTAACAATAATTTATAAAAAAAACTTATGATGTAGTTATTTATAAAGAGAAAACTTGTTATTGAAAAGTTAATATCCATATTTGAACTTGAATTTGTTCAAATTCTAATTTGATATTTTTTTATTTATTTTCTAATTCAATAAGTGTAATTAAAAATAAACAATAAACTTATAATTAATATAACATAATATTAGAATTAATTTAAGAGAAAGTCTAACGGAATAGCATTTTTATTAAAATCTGACCAGCATTTAACCAACAAAAGAAAAATGAGTAATTCTCTACTATTAGATGAAATCTCACACCATTAAAAACACTATTAATAACTAATTGATTATTACAAATCATAAAATCTACTAACTCCCTAGTACTCCTTAATTTAAAACATATATACATTTTTTTAATTTCTTTAGAGTGCATATATATCGGATAAAATCGAATTTGCTTTAATTCGGACCCAATCCTAAATAATAACCGAACATATTTTTAAAATTCGTACCTAATTTTCGACATGATAAAATCACAAAAAATTAGTCTCTAATACAGTCGATGCATTATAATTTGACCTACATTACTAAGAAGCAGCAAATTTCTTTTGAGTAAAGTTGTTCTAACTTCTAATATTGTCTTTTTACCATGACACCGTACCCTTTTGATTTTATTATCATATATAATAATATATACCGTTGCATTAATAACCTTTGTTCCTTTGTGTTTTTTAATGGCAGAGATGAGCTGGTAGAGCACATTGAGACTTGAGTCGAGCAAGATCCCATTTTCAAAACCTTAATCATTGAAGAATAAAACAAGATAATGACAAAACAAATATGTTTTTCTAATTTCCATGCCCAATAATAACAATAACTATTTTTTTAATTTATTTTTATAAAGCTCGTACATAAGGTGCAGGCATCTCGAAAGCTGAACTAACATAAACAAAAACAAATCCAGTTCTGCTCTACCCACATACCCCATTAAAAATATTTATATTCCTTTCATTAATTTGTCAAAATCTAAATACATTTACAAGCATTCATAATTGTCGTCACTATATATATAATATATATATACTACGACTCTTTAATTAATATTTGGCAATTGAATAGTAGCCATTTAATTGGAACCTAACATATATAGTATATGGTTCACGTTATTTTATATTCTTAAAGATAAACCGTGAGACATATAAAGTTGAAAAGTCCAATGTTCAATAATTGGAAAAAATTAATGTAAATACAAGGGAGGAAAAATATAGAGTACAACATAATATATTTATAAAAATATTTTTATTAAATAAAATTATAAAAAAATATTTTTATTAAATATAATTATAAATAAAAATTAACAGAAATTGACAAAAATACTGTTAATAATGCAACGAAATTGTACAAAGAATATATAAAACGGGGTTAGTTTATTAAATGTTGAGTCAAATACTGAGTAACAAGAGCACATGGAAGTCAAAAATTCCGCTGAAAGGGTTCACTAGTTTTGCAGTGTTATTATTGACTGTGGAGTCAACAACAACATTAGTAGTGTCAGCCACGCAATTTGACACGCTTCTAACTATAGCTTCATCCTATACACTACACTATACCTTCTAATTATTTATATAAATATTATCATATAGATAATTTATCATATAAATATTTATAATGACAAATTTTGAAAATGAAAATGACAAGGGCGACAAAATTTGTGTTGCGTTGTAGATCCGGAACCTAACAAGATCTTTTTGTTTAGAATTATTGGCATGTTATGGAGCATGCAAGAGATACAAAATTGTCAGAAATAATTTGAATAGCGAAATAGGTAGAATAATGATAAAATAAAGAAGAATTTAGGGTGTAAGCTAAGGCTTTTAGCCATGCCGGTTAGAATTGAATCAATGGATCAATCATGTCACTGTAAAACGTAGAAAGCATCCATCATGTTATGTTAAATAAATAAATAATACAAGTGGAATGGACTTTCTTTCTCTCTGTTAAAAAGGTTTTAGAGAGAAAAGAATTGAGCTTTGTTAGAAAAGCAAGCAAATGAATGAATAATAATAAAAAAAATTTGGGTTGCTTAAAAGGTTAGTTTATTCGTTTGTTTAGATAAGTATTTGACGTTTGAATTTTATTTTGTATATGTAATAATTTATTGATCATTAACAAATTTTTAAATAAAATTTAAATTTAGGACGAATTAACCTTTAACTTAATGAGTTAAAAAAAATAACATAAGTAAACAAAAACAAAAAAAGAAAGGAAAAAAAATTGGTTTGAGAGTTTTTTTTTGTTGTCCACGGTATTTTCAAGTTCGATAGGCTAAGAATTAATCTATCGCAGATCGAAGCTTTATTTAAGAATCTGCCACTGGCCAATGAATTGCTGCATGCATAAGGTGTGATTCGAATCCCCGACACTTATTTAAACGGACGAGTGAGCTGATCACTTGACCATCTCAGGTTGGTTAATTGGTTTGAAAGTTGAGAAAGAGAGAAGAGAGGAAAAGACAGAAAGTGCTACGTCAGAGTCCTTTGGTTGTAGGGTAGGGTTGCCTTCTCCCTTCTCTTTCTCTTCTTGGGTTTTGTGGAGAATCCCCTTCCCTCATCCACATCTCTTTCTCTCTCTCTGAGTTTCAACAACTGGGTCTACATTTTTGTTCATACTTGTGTGTGTGGTGCAATTACTGTGTTTTTGTTGCGTGATTATGATTTTGGAAGCTTGAAGTTGCTGTACCACCATATATATATCTGGTTTCACTACTTCTACTAATTCTCTTTGTCAACACTTTCTTCTTCTTCTTTCCTAAAATAAGATAAAGAAGAAGCTAAGAAGTAAAAACAGAAAATTGTCTCTTGGGTTGGTTCCAAAACTAAACAATGAAGTAGCTATAATAATAGCAAGCTAACCATCCAAGTTTAATCATATTATTTTGGTTCATATTCATATTTAACAAACACTTTTCTAATCAAGACTTGGTTGTAGTTTTTAATTTGCTTCTCTTTGCTTTGCTTTACTTTGTTCTGTTCTGTTGTTTCTTTTCCAATTTTTTCTAATTAAGGTAAGGAGTGAGGAGTTTAGTAATTCCTTATCCTAGCTTATATACTTAGATCCCAGAATTATAGAACACCCTTATTGGGACCGACAAGATGTTGAATTGAAGGGGCTCATATGTTACAACAACACAAGAAGCAAGCATTAGCAGGAGTAGTAATTCAAGAGAACATGTCAAACTTCACTCCACCACCACCATCTCAAACTCATGGACAAGTTAATAAGAAGAAGAGAAGCCTCCCTGGTAACCCAGGTATATATATATAAGTTTGATTAATTAACTAAACTCTGTAGCTACTTAATTAAATTAAACATGGTATGTTATGTTATGTATATAGACCCTGATGCTGAAGTAATAGCGTTGTCACCGAAGACTCTGATGGCGACGAACAGATTCTTATGCGAGATCTGTGGGAAAGGGTTTCAGAGAGACCAGAATCTGCAGCTGCACAGAAGAGGCCACAACTTGCCGTGGAAGCTGAAGCAGAGAACGAAGACGGAGGTGGTGAGGAAGAAGGTGTACGTGTGCCCGGAGCCAACTTGCGTACACCACGATCCCGGCAGAGCACTGGGAGACCTCACCGGAATCAAGAAGCACTTCAGCAGGAAGCACGGCGAGAAGAAGTGGAAATGCGACAAGTGCTCTAAGAAGTACGCCGTTCAATCCGACTGGAAAGCTCACTCCAAAACCTGCGGCACTCGCGAGTACCGATGCGACTGCGGCACCCTCTTCTCAAGGTTAACTAACTAACTAACTACCTAACTAACTAACTAACGGTTTCTTCGAGTTTGGTGTCTTGATGAATTGAATTTCAGGAGGGACAGTTTTATCACGCACAGAGCGTTTTGTGATGCGCTTGCAGAAGAAAGCGCGAGAGCTGTGACAGCTGTATCTCAGTCTCAATCTCATGAAATCCATGGATTCTCACTGAAGCAAGAGCAGCAAAGTAGTTTCAGCACCATGACACCGTGGCTTGATTTCTCGTCAGTTACTACTACGACGACGACTCCAAGGTTGGATCTGGATGAACAAGTACCAAATCGAAACCCTAACCCTAGCGGTGTAATTGGACCCACAGCGCACATGTCAGCAACTGCGTTGCTTCAGAAAGCAGCGCAGATGGGTGCAACCACCACCACCACCACCGTCAGCTCATCCGCACAACACTCACAGTCACAGCTCATCAGGACCCACCCGCAGGGTCACGTGTCTGACACTTTTGGTTTGAATTTGTCCTCACGTGACGACCCTACTGCTTTCGCTCACCATGGCTTCTTCCCGCCTCCTGCTTCTTCTCCGTCTCTCCTCCACCACGTCATCAACTCTTTTGACGACGCTTTTGGCGCCAATGACGGTGCTGGCGAGGGAATGACCAGGGATTTCTTGGGGCTTAGGCCTCTCTCTCATAGCGATATCCTCACCATTGCCGGTATCAGTAACTGCATCAACTCTACTTCTTCTTCTTCCCCGCATCATCATCACCAAAAGCCATGGCAAGGTTAGCTTATCTGCTAGCTTATATATACACACACTGACACACGCAGTGTTAATTTGTGTGCTTATTGTTTTGTTAATTACCCAATCATAAATGTATTAGCACTTTGAATTAGAAAAAAGATGGATTACTTATGTGAAAATGCTTTATATATATAAAAACATTTTCATCTAATTAATAATCTTTACAAAATTCGAATAATTCAACTAAAAGGTTAGTCTTGAGTTTTATAAATTTTATAATTTTTTTTATTAAACAACTATTACAATTTTTAAAGCCAACTAACTACATTATAATAACAAAGCTACCTTAATTAGTCTTCATGCATCACGCTAGATATACTATAGGGGTAAAATTCTCACATCACAAAATTTTTTGTTGACTACAAAACTTGAATATAAGATCTTAAGAAAAATAAATGCTGATTAATTTCAACTAGTTAATTGTTGGAAAAACCCATCAAATTTGATGATATTGATCTTAAGTGAACCATCAAATAATTGTTTCAAAATATATCTAAAACCAAGAAGAGGATCTAGACATTAATATTTATTTGTTTTAGACAAGTATCTATATTTTTTTTAATTTGCTACATATATATGAATTAATTATTATTACCTCCATCCCCCTCCCTCCAAATTAATAATAAAATAAAAAAGCTTGAGATTGAGAGGTATATTTGTACTGTGGTAGAGTGTAATAAGTGATTTATCTATGATATAACGGTAGATATAAGGAGTGAAACCTTTTCTAGAATATGTATTGAAAGTTACCTCAATATTCGTTATCTGACAATATTTTGTCTTTTATGTCTTGTTCAGATTAGATTCAAATGGAAGAATTAGTAGTGATAACATGGTCGGTCCTTACACACTTACTTTACATTCTCTATTGTTTAGTCCATGAACCTTTGTTGAGCTTAAGCCTTAAGCAAATGAAAAGATCATATGGGTAAATTAAATTCTGTCGATTATATTCTTTTTCTAAATATATATTTTCCTCTTTCTAATTTTTAAGTTGACCACATAAACAATATAATTAACCCCCTCCACCGTTTTTGTTTGTCCTGCTGGTTAAATTAAACCCCTTTATTATATAACATAAAAAGTATTTAGAGTTTTCACGTGAAGATCCAAAGAATAATCAAGTTGAAATGATAATCCAATTGACCAAAAATTTATAGGACTATGGCTTCACCTATAGAATTTCAAATGCATGCATTATATTAATTAAACTGATTAAATGGAGTATATGTGTTGTTGCATTAAATCTAAGAAAAGCGAGAGATATATATGATTGAGTTTCTATGTTATAATCTACTAACACTTTTCTTTAGAAGATCTATTATATGTTTCAGTTTAATGCATCGTGTTAATAATGTTATTATTCCATCATGTGGGCCAGTCAACGATCAAATCTGCCGATTTTTTTACCATATAGATCGATGATTCGTTTCTATCTTTTTGAACTCGTCAGTTATATTATGACTTCTCATGATAGAGAGCTTTGAATCTTCGTGAAAAATTTGTCCTACCTACCATCTTTATCTGAATCATTAACCTTTTTGATTAATTCTCTCATTATTATCACGTGGACCGATTTTGATGGTAAAATATGCATAACTATCTCTTAGTATAATAAGATAATGACAATCACTATTATTATTAGCATGATCATTATCATATAATCACAAAGATCAATGATACAATCATAATATGCATGCTGCGACTAGTTTATGTGTATGGAAGGATATGATATGATGTGTATACATAAAATGCATTGGATTCTTTATTTTAGGGAGCATCCGTGACTATATGTAAAATAATGCATGTTAGCTTGGTATCTGAATTTGTTTTTCTCATTTTTTGGAGAATTTTAAAAAATTAATATACATATATATTAAAAAAAATGCTCGCGTTGATGGAGGATCCTTTGAATCCATTTGCCCTATTTTTTCTTTTATATATTATACTTTCTAACAAACTAAATGTTAAAAGGAAAAGTATAGGTACCAACATATTATCTATCAATAATAATTAATTATTATATTTTAAATACATATATAAAAAAATATATCTAAAAAATATATCTATAAAGACACTTCTATTAAACACAGTCATAAAAAAGACATTTTTATTAGATACATCTATAAAGACACTTCCATTAAACACAATTATAAATAAGAATTGGTAGAAGTTAGCAGAAATATTGTTAGTAACGTAGTGGGATTGAATGTTAAATAAATAAAAAAAGTTCCTAAGATATTTCTTTTTCGCGCATACATACACCTATTAATTGTACGTATATATTTTATTTTTTATTTTTTTTTCCTCTCAGTTGTTTTGTGGTTGACAATGCGGATTAATTTGTCATTTTACCTTTATAAATATTTACCATGAGCAAATTGAAGCAACACCATTTCAAGTGTCACTATTTAAACATGTTAAACTCGAGCTAAGAATTTATACAGTTTCATTTAAATATAGAACTTCAAGAAAGTTTATGCATATAATATTCTTGTTACCCTAATAAGATTATTAGCTATATGCTATATAATGGCTAGGTCAGTAGCAGTGTATGTGTATGTAGATATATTCATATAATAAGAAAGTTTTGAAAGTGGCGTTGGCACCTCTCTTTTCATTGGTTTGCAGAGGCAAAACATCTCTGCACCCAAAGATTCCTCTGAATCCCGAGATGCTCGATCTTGTGATGACTTGTGAGCCTTCATCTTACTCATGAAAACGAAAGCATACAATAAACAACAACTAACATATTATTAATTAAACCACGCGATGATGACCAAACATATTTAACAAAAGATCTATTAGCTAGATATATAGCTCTAGGTTGAGTAGTTCTTGTTGACAATTTTTTTTTCTTTTCAGAATATCAGTAAAGTATAATGAATATATTAAAATGTTATTAAATAGTAATTACTTTAAAGTAAATTTTATTATGTCAATTACTTAGTATTTAATTTAATTTTTATAACAAATTTTAAATATTTAAAAATTATTTATTTTTAATGATAAGATATATCATTGCACATTTGTCATTTTATGCAAGTGCTGTGGGGCATAGATGTAGAGAGACAGCTAAAAAAAACACGTAAAGGGAAATGGAAATGGCCTAGCTAGCTAAATATATAGAGCATGAATTTACATTGGTTTTAGATGCAGGGTTGCTTTTTGTCTGGCAAGTCTAATCAATTCATTTAGAAGAAGAAAAAGGGAATAGTAATGTTTATGAATAAATGATTATTTGTATCCATAAAAGATGAAAATATTGATATATATATTCACATTAGATCGAAATTAAATTTGTATCCACGCAAGATGTCTTTCGTATGACAAAAATATCCTGGGTATTTTTGTCACATGGAGGACATCTTGCGTGGATATAAGTTTAGTTTCGATTTAGTGTGTACATATGTCAACGTTTTCATCTTTTATAGGTACAAATGATCATTTATTCTAATGTTTATTTTCATAACAAAAGAAAAGGGGGAATAATGTTTAAGACAATACTGTTGGTAGCTCTAAAAAGCTGAGTGAGTTGGCAGAATGATGAAATGGATTTTTGTTTGTTATATACATGTGTTGTTTTATTAGAATCTAGCCATAATCTAAGTTGACTTGTCATTGTAAAAGCGAACGCCTATTAATATTCCCTACTTTGCCTAAAAATAATTCAACCTTTTTTTAGTTTTAGTCAAGCTAATTAAACTAAGCCAAGTTAATAAGGGAGGGCCTCCATCACTTTCTTGCTTCCTCTCCCAACCCATACATTATGCACATTGCTATGGAATCAATAAATCTCTCTCTTTCAATAATTTGTGTGTCTTTACTCTTTACCATCATAATCGATCCTCATCCTGTCATCCACAAAGGAATTTAGTTGTTTTTATGTGAAATTTATAGTTAAAAATAATTAGATAATAATTTAGTCAAATTTATTAAATTATTTAATAATTTTTAAATATCAATTTTTTATAAAAGTAACTTATGCGAGTTTCTATCAATAATGTATCATGTGTGATGAGTGCTTAGAGTTTTTCATCGCAAATCGTGTCGCATAGTGATGATGTGATTTCCGAATTCTACACTACTTTGGTGGTACAAATACAATGGTCCGTTCAATGTAATTTTAGTACCTATTTTTTCATCATCAAAGGGTTTATCAACACCATCATATTGAATATATAATCGTGGTTTTTTTTAATCAACCAAAAAAATAAAAGGAAAAAAAACGTGTACTTGCAAAAAGCAACAAATAGCTACTCAATTATTTTTTAGTGAGAGAATGTCTTAAAAAATATTTGTTGAGTTATTACACTTTATATATTATGTATTTTTTATGTATTCTCACTAAAAAATAATTACAATAGTAAGCCTATTATTGATAAAGAAATAATCTAGGTAACATAGGTAGATAATGAAAATATTAAACAATGTGAACAATGGATATATCGAATGTTCACTTTACTAGGTGTGCAGATAGTTATTCTAATATTAAGATTTATATGGATAATTTGAATATGTAATGTATTTTAATTTAATTGGTGGTTGTTCATGTTATTCAAGAAAGTTATTAGTTATCTAGCATTACCCAATAATTTGGTAAGGCTATTAAACAAGGAATTTTGGGGAGTTGGAAAAAAACCCTAGCAGAGAAAGAGTACGTACTCCGTACTCAAAGAGAATGAGAGAAGGAGAAAGCGGGGACGAGCGGTTGAGGGTGAAACACGGTGAGGAAGATGGCCATGCCATCGGAAGAGATAAGGGGGAGAGCGTGGGTGGGTGTGCATCCGGTGTTAAGGAGGGTTCTTCTCGAGAGGGGTTAGGAAAGCCAACCAAGGTCTCTTTTAGAGATAAAGTTATTGGTGCAGAAAAGTCTAAGGCCTTTGCATTAGTAGGGTCTTTATCTGGGGATGGTATCGCGACGGTGACAGGTAAGCAGGGTGATTCTCGTCCACCAAGTGTCAGTTTTACCAAGGAGGCAAAGAGCTGTCTAGCTGAACCTTATAAGGAAGCCATCGTGATCAAGGTGCTGGATAAGTATTATGGCTACACGGCTCTCATGCATAAGCTCCGGATAGTATGGCGCATCAAAGGAGGGTTTGATTTGTTGGATGTGGGATTTGGATATTTTTTGGTTAAATTTGATATTGCTGGGGATCGTGAGAAAGTCATTCTTGGTGGCCCGTGGTTGATAGACGGTCACTATGTTGCAGTAAAGCCATGGGATGTGGATTTTAGGCCATGCGAAAAATCCTTTGGATCAACGCTGGTATGGATTCGAGTCTCGGGACTTCCAATTTGGTGCTACCAGGAACAAGCAATGCTGCGAATTGCTTCTGCAATTGGGATTCCGGTGAAAGTAGATTTGGCTACTAAGCTTGCAGAAAGAGGAAAATATGCCCGAGCTTGTGTTCAAATTAATCTTGAGTTGCCTGTAATTAAACATATTATAGTGGAGGGTGTGACTTATGAAGTGGAGTACGAGAGTTTACAGTTGATTTGTGCTACTTGTGCACGGTATGGGCATGATAAATCGTTGTGCATGGAGAAGGAGTCCTTGGAAGGAAACATAAATTCCTTTGGTGATGGAAAAAATAATGAAGCCCCAACACTAGTGCCACACAACAATCATGAGATTCAAAAAGAGGCTGAATCAGAAGCTCGTGATTTGGGTGAGAAATTAGGAGTTGTTAAAGGGAAGGATGTGGTTACGGAATCATTGGCTCCTCACGTGCCTGATGGTCTTGTTAATGAGGCATGCATGGATGATGGAGAGGGCTGGCAACAAGTGCTGCGTAAGAAAAAATTTACAATGGGCCAGTCATCAGGTTTGAAGGACCAAGATGGAAAGCAGCACAAGTTTGGTTCGAGAAGGGTTCCAAGGCCCAATTTGCATGGTGATGGAGGCAAATCAACTGGCATTAGGATGGGGAAGCAAGAAAAACATGAAATTGCGCCATCTCCATCGCGCAGAACTCCTGCACGTCGTGGAATTTCTCTACGGAAGCGTCCTCGGCCTTCCTCCTTGCAGAACTCGCCAGTTGATAAAAATGGTGGCACAACGGAGGAAACCTTAGTAGATGGAAGCATGGCAAATGCAGTGTCAGGGGGTCCAAAGGTGGCAATTATTGAGGATCAGAGTGTGCCAGTACCGCAGGACAAACCACCTATTGAGGTTGGTGATTCTGTTTAGAGTTTATGTTCTTATTTATTATGTCCCTATTATTTATGGATAGTTTAAATATGATTGTTTGGAATATTAGGGGTGCTTCTAATAAGTTAGCCCGGGTGCATTGTAAGGAACTTGTTAGGAAATTTAGACCTGTTTTCTTTATTGTGGTTGAAACTCACTCCCCTTTTCAGCATTTAAAATTATTTTGGGAAAGGTTGGGGTATCACTCTGTTGGTATAGTAGAGGCAGAGGGGCATAAGGGAGGTATTTGGTTTCTATCCTCTATGAAGGGTGTTTGTTGTAAGTTCATTGATGCTTTTGATCAGGGTGTTACTGTTGAGGTTCACTTTGATAATTTAATTTGGAGGTGTAGTGGTATTTATGGCAGTCCTCAATTTAATAAAAGGGTTCTCCTTTGGGATTATCTTGTTGCACAATCCATGGTTTTTCAAGGACCTTGGATTGTTCTTGGTGATTTTAATGAAGTCAAATTTTCTCATGAATCTAAGGGCTGTCAATTTTCTCATCAAAGAGCAGACATGTTTGCTACTTCATTAGGGGATAGTGGTTTGTTTGATCTGAAGACTATCGGGAGGCAGTTTTCTTGGTACAGGAGGGTGAAAAATTATGTTGACGTGGCAAAAAAGCTTGATCGAGTATGTATAAATAGTAGTTGGTTATCTATCTTTCCAGAGGCTTATGCAGAAGTTTTAAATAGGCTTCAGTCTGATCATTGCCCTATTCTGGTGCGTTGTAAAGGTCGTCCTCAGCCTAAAGGGAATCGACCTTTCCGATTTGTTGCTGCTTGGGCTACTCATCCTGGGTATAAAGATATTGTGAACCAGTCATGGTGGTCTGGTAATAGAGGAATTCATGGCAAGCTTTCAGAAGTACAGAAGAATTCACTAGAGTTTAACTCGAAAGTATTTGGTAACATTTTTGTTAAGAAATGTGAATTAGAGCAGCAGATTAATTATTTACAAAAGCGTTTGGAAGTGGTGGATAGTATTTATTTGCGTCAGAAAGAGCAACAGTTGCTTGATGATTATAATAATACTCTAGTGCAAGAAGAGCTCCTATGGTTCCAAAAGTCCAGAGAGCAGTGGGTAAGGTTCGGGGATAGGAATACAAGATTCTTTCATATTCAAACTCTTGCGCGAAGGAAGCATAATAAGATTCATGGCCTTTTTCTCAAGGATGGAGTGTGGGAAACTGATCCAGAGGTTCTGAGTCAAGAAGCAGAGTCTTTCTATAAAAGCTTATTCTGTCATTTGGATGATGTTGATTTGGGTTGCCTTGGTGATGTGCCTCTTCCTTCTCTGAATGAGGAAGCTTGCAATAATCTTACGGCACCAGTTACTATGGAGGAAGTTAAAACAGCTGTTTTTCACATGAACTCTTTTAAAGCTCCAGGTCCGGATGGGTTTCAAGCTTTCTTCTTCAAAGAATATTGGGAGATCATTGGTTTTGATGTTTGGAAGATGGTTAAGCAGGCATTCTCCGGTGTTACTCTTGATCCGAGAATGTTGGAGACTTTACTGGTTCTCATTCCAAAGGTTGAATCACCGGTATCTATGAAAGATTTCAGGCCGATTAGTCTCTGCAATGTAGTTTACAAGATCATCACGAAGGTCCTTGTTAATAGGCTTCGTCCTCATCTTGCGGAGATTGTTGGCCCGCTTCAAGGAGGATTTATTCCGGGACGAGGAACTCCTGACAACATCATTATTGCTCAAGAAGTCCTCCACTTTATGAAGAAGACTAAATCAAAGAAAGGCACACTGGCCTTTAAGATTGATCTGGAGAAAGCTTATGATAGAGTTGACTGGAGGTTTTTAGCTCATACCCTTAAGAGCTTTGGTTTTCCTATTCCTACACTTAATTTGATTATGAATTGTGTCACTGCTTCTTCCTTATCTATTCTTTGGAATGGGAGTCGTCTGAATGGCTTTACTCCTAGCCGAGGTCTTAGACAAGGAGACCCTATGTCACCCTATCTTTTTGTGTTGTGTATGGAGCGACTGGCATGCTTTATTAGTCATCAGGTTGATTTGGGCTTGTGGGAGCCGGTTGCTATTTCTAGAGGGGGACCAAGAATATCCCATTTAATGTTTGCGGATGACTTGCTTCTATTCTGTAAAGCTACAAAGAGACAAGTGCAAAATGTGATGTTGGTTTTAGAGAGTTTTTGCAAAGCATCTGGGATGAAGATTAATGTGGAGAAGTCTAAAGCGCTTTGCTCCAAGAATGTCTCTGCAAGAAGGAAAGAGGTTTTCACTGGGGTATCCTCTATCAGATTTGTCCAGGATTTGGGCAAGTATCTTGGAGTTACCCTTAGCCATTCTAGGGTGACTCGTTCAGCTTTCAATGGTGTCCTGGATAAGATTCGGAGTAGGCTAGCAAGCTGGAAAGGGAGTTTACTCAATCGGGCTGGTAGACTCTGCTTGGTTAATTCTGTTGCCGCTGCTATTCCCACGTACCAGATGCAGGTCTCTATTTTTCCCAAAGGAATCATTAGTAAATTGGAGTCTATGATGAGGAATTTTCTTTGGAAAGGACAAGTTGATGGAAGAGGATTGAATCTTGTTAGTTGGAAGGTACTGGTTACTCCAAAAAAATATGGAGGTTTGGGGATTAGAGATCCTTATTGTGTAAATATTGCTCTTCTTGGGAAGCTAGTTTGGACTTTTTTCCAGCAGCCAAACAAGCTATGGGTCCAATTATTGGATGCCAAATACCGATCATCTCTATATGACTGTTTTAGTTATCCTAAGAACAAGGACTCTCCCATTTGGAGGTGTCTTTGCAAGGCTTGGAAAGTGTTGAAGGATGGGTTTGCTTGGTGTATTGGAGATTTGAACCAGAATTTTTGGTTTTCTAGCTGGAGGAGAAAAGGACGGTTATCTAATGAGATGGATTATGTCCACATTTCTGATTCGAATCTCCGGATACAGGATATTTGGTCGGTTGGTAGGTGGCATTTGGATACTCTTTATTCTCCTTTATCTCAAAATCTGAAAGATAATATTCTCTCTTACAATCCAGATGAACAAGCAGGTCCGGAAGTGGGTTGGTATTGGAGTGGGTCTGCTGCCAAAGTCTATGACTCACGCAATGGTTACTTGTGGTTGTGTAAGCAGCTGTTTGGTTGGGAGGAGAGGGAGAATTGGCTTTGGCTTTGGCGTCAGCTTGTTCCGGAAAAGCATAAATTTTTGGCTTGGTTGTGTCTTAAGGAGGCTCTTCCTACTGCAAGTTTTCGCTTTAGAAGAGGGATGTCGTCATCGGATATGTGTCCAAGATGTCTTTCTAGCCAGGAATCGGTTATACATTGTATTCGGGATTGTCCAAAAGCTCAGCTTGTCTGGCAAAGGTTGGATATTCCTTGTCATCCTTTGGATTTGAAGAACTGGTTCTTGTATCATAGCAGAGAGCACCCGTTCAAGTTCTTTTCGGGACTTTGGTGGATATGGCGAGCAAGGAATAACGACATCTTTAATCCCCATGAAACTTGGCCTCCGGAAAAAGTCATTTGTCTGGCATTAACTTCAGAAAAGGAGCTTAGAAATATTTTTGAATTACAACGTATGTCCCTTCCCTCTACTCTAAATGGTTTTTGGAATCCCCCATCCATTGGTACTTTTAAGATTAATTGTGATGCTAGTTATTTTGGTTCGGGTGATAGTGTTGGTTTTGCTTGTGTTATTAGAGATTGTAATGGGAGCTGGCAAAGGGGGTGTTTGGGAATGATTGAGAGTAATAGTATTCTTCAAGGAGAATTGTTTGCTATTTGGAGAGGATATCTCTTAGCTTGGGATGTGGGTCAACGAGATGTTATTTGTGAGACAGATTGTGTGGAAGCATTTAATCTTGTTACTCAAGATGGTTTTGGGTTTATTGATCCACTGGTGCTCAAAATAAGAGATATCATGCATTGGAATTGGCGTGTTGACTTTCGTTTGATTATGAGAGATGCAAACACGGTGGCAGATACTATGGCAAAGATGGCGATGAAGTTACAACTTTCGCATGTGGAGCTTCTTTCACCTTGGGAGGAGTTTAAGAGTAGTCTTAAACGGGACTGTCCCTCTATTTAAGCAGTTCCTTGTTTTATTTTTTTTGTTTTTCTTTGTTTAATTTATTTCAGTCACCAAAAAAAAACAAGGAATTTTGGAAAACAACGTAGTGTTTAGCAATATGTTATTAACTAATTTAAACAATTTTTTCTGGTTTCAACTTACAAGTTACAACTAATGAAGAACTTTGCTATTAAAATGATTTGTGATTCTTTTCTTCTTTTTTTTCCTGCTCTATTGGGCTTGCAATATTGACACAAACTATACACGATTTCGATGGATCCAATGGTTCACCTCATCCATGATCTGACACGTTAGATTGGATCATTGATTGGGTGATCTGTCCTTAACGCTTGTTTGGAATCAAAAGAAATGTTTGATTATTTAGTTTAATACTTTAATCACTAGCTAATTCCAGTCTAATTGAAGAAAAAAAAGTAATTACTCACGCTAGTGTATCAATAGATGACAAATAAAAGTAATAAAATTAGAATTAGTTGAGATAACAAATTACTTATAACTTCAAGATTTTAGATCTAAATCTTGAAAATAATAAAAAAATATCTTTTATAAATTATACATAATAAAAAATATTTTATAAAAGAAAGTCGTACACTAACTTTTTTTATATCCCAATTATATATGATATAAAAATATAAATAAAAATGTCTTTATAAAAATGATAAAATTATTAATTATTTAATATATTTAATTAAATTATTTTATATAATACATATTAACATCTAAACTATTAATTAGTAGTAGTAATTAGTGTAGAGTCCGTGGAAAATGCTAAACCAATTCATGAGTTAATATAAGTCACATTTACATCATAATGACACACACTATTTTTTTATAATTTTATGACAAACTATATTAACATATGATAAAAAAATGGTTCGGCAGTCTTATATGTATGTCTGAACTTCCAGCTTTGTACTATATTTGAGAATAGCATTTCAATTGATCCATTTTGATCACGTTTTCTGATTTTCAGATGGCACATGGAGGTACAAACTTTGAATTTTATAGTGGAGCAAATACTGGTTCTGCTGAGGCTGATTACCAGCCTGACCTAACTTCATATGATTATGTGAGCAATCTTTTGACCCATCTGTTGCACCTCACCTTACATTTGTTGCAGACTGAATTGATTAACTTCATATAATTTTATGACAAACTAGTAAGATACTCGCGCGCACATACGCACGTTAGAATGACGTAAATATAAATAATTGTTGGTTATTTTATCTAGTGTAAAAAAGAAACGACCATCTTTATTACTTTTAAAGTATTTGTAAAATTTAAAGTAAATTGTAATTATTTCAATTAAAAAAAAAAGGAAGACATGAAGAATATTAGATTATTCTAGTGTTGTTTGTAGATGTAGTGATAATATGAATAATACCATTGTGATTTCAATTCACTCTAGTATTAGGATTCTTTTTTATACTTAAGTAGGAAAAAGTAATGCAAATTTGATTTCTAGTAAGAATATAATTTTCATGATTCAATTTAAATCAAATCACACAAAAAGTGGTCTAATTTTCAATTGTATTATCATGAGTTCTGATATTACCAAAATTATCCTCACTAAAGAGTTAGTGGTAATAGTTAAAGGACAAAATAATTATTTTAAACACACTCTACATGTTCTATTTCAATTATATTCTTTTGGCTCCTAATCAAAGAATTCTCTCCGTAATTAATTTAATTCTCTCAAACATTTTATTAAACTCTAACTTATTAAAAACCTCCAAACACTCTCAAAATTAACTCCATTCATTCAACATTGTTGTTTAACATACTCTTCCTTGTAGTCACTTGGTAAGTTAGAAACAAAAGAACATAATTCATGGAATATAAAATTATACACAAACTAAACAAAAAACATCCCTAATGCCATATCTTCCAAGTGATGTATCCATTCTAATTACACCAATAATGGACGCACTAATTGCTGCAGAGAACTTCTCTATAATCAAGTCATCATCAAGAATAGAGCATCAACGTGTATTCCTAAAAATACAAAAATTAAATGTAAGAAGAAGAAACAAAAAGAAAGAACAAACTTGCAATATTTACCTAAGGCTCATTGGAAGCATCATGTGGACTTTAATATGCGTGTTTTTTGGCCTCCAATGTTCTCTAGATAAAAAAAGCACATATCTTAAGAAGCCATTAGATTTATGAACTAAGGATCATCCTCTGCATCTAATAACTAAACCATGAAACCAACAAAAAAATATTTTTTTTATGAAATTTGTAATTTGCTTTAGCCACTTAAATAATGTTTCCAGAGCCCGTAACTCAAAATCATAACACAGTGAACGTGTAGGGAGCATTTTCATCAAACGTGTTGTGTGAGATGAGGTTTGTGACCAATTAAGTCTCAACCTGATAAAGTTGGGTCATTAATCACATATTAGTCATTCGACACTAATAAAAACAACAATAAATAAACAAACTGATATTTGAGAAGTTTCAAAAATGTAAAAAAACTTGAATGCGGCCATGAGAATTGAAAATTGCATCAGTTACAATGGTAATTAGCAATGTTCAATTTAGATGGGATGGTATGGGACTTTATGTGAATAACATAATTTAACTATTTTAAATTATATATCACCTCACTTACCTTATTATCAGTCTAGACATATGATATATGTAAGTAACTTAAAGTAAAATTACAATTCTCTTTTATGTATAAAAAAATATTATAAAAGAATAGATGCACCAAAGACAAAGCTGCATCAAAATTTTCTATTTTGATATTGTGACAACTCAGTTCTTACTTAAAATAGAATGAATTGTAAAATAGAAGTTTTGATTATTAATTACACTTGGAGTTATGATTGAAGGGAAAAAAATGTCTTGATATATCTCTCATATCTTCAGTCAACACACGTTAGAATTTCACAAATGAACTACTATAAGTAAGAAATTAGATGAAATCAGTAACTTTGATGCACACAATCAGAAACAGAAAGAATCATTAGGGGCAGATGTGGCATAATAAACACGAATTTAAAAAAGGAATAATGATTTTTTTAATCGTGTATATGAAATTCAAAATGAAATGAAATAAATACCTGGGTATCATAGCCAAAAAACATGCCACCAATTCAAGCAATCACACTATCAAAGAGACAGAATAATTAAAGTACTTACCTAATGATGCATAAATGTAAATTCAATAGATTATGCCTCTTAAATAGAAAATATATATATCAAATGAAATCTAAAAAATAGCAAAGATCTTGAAATTACTTTAAGATCAGACTCTTGTATTTCAAAATATTGCATGAATTCTTTCCAGTAAGAACAGAAAATGCAGCAAGAATTTTTGATTTGACAAATGAACCAATCAAAGATGCACCTAATAGGAAAAAAAGGTTAAAAATAATTAATGTCATCATCTTAACTTCAACTAATGAAAAATAAACAATGAAACAAAATAGTAACCACATTGTGGTATTTCAAGTTCTTTGAGTTCATCAATTGTTGCAATAACGTCATCAGTTACAAATTATTCTTCCATATTTACTGTTGCTTTTTCTTAATTTAAATGAATTAGATGCTTGATAAAAAATTATCAGTATTATCTCTTTTTATCTAGCATTTTTATTCTCTATTTTCACTCATTTTCTGTTATGTATTTTATTGTAAGATAAAAAAATTAGTATTTTCTAATATTTTTGAAGAGGTAATGACCAATTCGGTACCCGAAAGATTCAAACGCTGACATTTTGGTACCCAACTATTGATATTGACAAAAAGGTACCTGAATGATTTAAAATTTTGCCAAGCGTGTCCAAGAGCTTGCCGGAATATATCTCCGGTGAGTACGATGCTTACGTGGTGGCCCGTTTTTGCTGACAAGGTTAGTGTTATATTAGATGGAATTTCTAATTTTAATTATTTTTATCCTACTTGGAAAATAAACTAAACCTAATTTGAACATTAGTTTTGCCCCAAATTAATTTTTCCCTAAAACCCAATTTTGCTCTCCTCGCTCTCTCGTAGAGCACGATCCCAATCTGGAAGATGCAAGCAGCTAGGGCTCGTGGAAAAGGTGGAATCGTGAGAAAGCACTCATCCATAGCCTTCGACGTTGATGGTGGTTCTGGAGTTGGTAGTAAAATCTATGATGGGTGTTGCTTTTGTCCCCTTCCGGTGGTTCCGTTGAAGTCGAAGACAAGTAGCAACCCTGATAGATGGTTTCTACGTTGCCCTCTGTGGAAGGTAAGGTTAAAATGTTGATGTTACGTGAGGAAATGATGCATTCTTCCTGGGTTTATTTTCTCCACTTTTCAGATTTACTTTCCGATCTTCTCTTATTCATGAAATTTTTGTGCCATGCTAGAACACACAAAGATGTTGTGGGTATTTTCAATGGTTGGATGAAATTGAAGAGCAATGTGTGGAAGGAGAAGTTTCTTCGGAGAATAGCAACATGGTGGGCATAGCAGACCCAAAAAAGAAAAGCAGAATCAACCAGGAGGGTAGTGATGGACGGGAAAGGGATAGGATGATGATGGTACTTCCTGTGGTTAATGACATGAAGGAGAAACTGAAGAGGGTTGAGTTCTTGTTGATTGTTATCTGTGTATTGCTTGGGTTAAATCTGTATTTGAGTCTGCTGTGTATGGCTAAGTATGGTCAAATTTAAGATTTTAGGGATGAAATTTTGTTTATTTGTAATGTTCTCCTAATTGTAATTGAGATGAATTAATGGATGCACTCTTATTTGTCTTCTATGACTGAGTTATTGCTTTTGAATTGTGAGCAAGCCATATATAAGATAGGTTAGCCATTGATGAAAAAATGGCATAAACAGAAGCTGTATAAAAACACCTGTCTCATAGCATGAAAACATAATCCATAAGTATCCAGAGTAACATACCTCAGACCCAAAATAACAAAAGTTTTGCCCCAAAAAACCTATCATGGCATAATGACAGTAATGTTGATAACAAGTAATACTAAATCAGGTCCAACATGGAACTAAAAACTAAACATGCCATAATGGCATTTAGTTGCATAGTATCTACATCAAGTCCAACATGGAACTAAAAACAAAATGAAAACCCAAGAAAGAAAGCTATCACTTCTTGATGCTTGCTGAAGGCTTTTTCTTCTTCAAGGATGGGGTGGACATGAAGCCTGTGAACCTGCTCTGTGTGGCTGGGTTTGCTGCTGCCATGGTTTCCCTAGTCACAGTTGGTGGCCTAGAGGATGCTGAATATTGGGCTTGCAGAGTGGGCCTACCCAAAGGACCTTGTGACATTGACCCAGGCCCAGTACTTGGTCCTGCAGCATTGGTTGGTGTGGCTGGGATCTGACAATTAGACCCAGCATCATGGCTGGCAACCCTAGTTTGAGGTGCTGTTGAGGTTGGGGGTCTTCCTCTTCGAATGGTCCTGCCTCTGCCTCTTGTTGGTGGTATTGGTGGTGTTGGCTCTATTGGCCTTGCTGCCACTGGAGGTGCTGGTCCTGAGCTGGTTGCTGGTGTAGTGGCTGCATTAGGGGGTGCAGCAGTTGTTGTGGTAGACAAATCAGCCTCAGTGTTCTGTATGAGTTGGGTGATTAGTTTAGGGTGGGGCTTTCTCAGTTCCAGGTGCAACATTTTGAAAAGAACAAGGTCTGAATTAAAATACAAAAGTTTACCTCATCAGGTTGACTCTGTGGGTGGTTTTGAGTGAGGTTTTCCTCATCTGCAACATGTGCAGCATGTGCAGCCTCCATGGTCTCCTCCCAGTTAGCTTCTTGCTCTCTAGCTTCATCCTCATCAATTCCTTCTTCTTGAGCTGCTGCTCCATTTGATCTCTCAGGGCAAGTCCTACTATTATGTCCAACCTTGCAGCCAGGCAATAAATAAATTAAATCAGTATCCAAACAGTTTATGTATGATTGAATAATATTATGTAAGTAGATAGTAGATAATAAACTTGTTTCACTTACTCTCTTGCAGGTTTGACATGTTATCTGGCCATATCTTCTCTTGGCATGGTATTGGCTCCCAGAGTCTTGCTCGCTGCTGTCCTTTTTCCTTTTCTTGGAAGGTCTGCCAATAGGCCTCTTGTATGGAGGAGGCAGACAAGGCAACCCTTCATGGTGCTCTCAATACTCTTGGCTTGGTATGCTGTTAATGTGAAACTGGTAAGTCCTGTTGTATGCCTCGATGGTGAGCTTGTGATGGACATAGTCTTCAGGCTTCTCATTCTTCCTCTGGATTGCTGCAATACCATGACAGCATGGTAGTCCAGTCAGCTGCCATTTTCTGCAGGAACATGTCCTCTCTCTTGTGTTCACCCTGACTCTATGTTGCCACTTTCTGACTTCAAATTCGTTATGTTCATCATCACCACACCACTGTGCCTCCCACTAGTTAGCTTGTTTTTTTTCCTTCTCTAATCTACTCACTTGTATAGGGGCTATAAGTCCAGTGTAAGCCATCAGTGCGTCCTTGTGAGTTGCCATCGTCTTCATGATATAGAATCTGAGCTCCTCAAGCATTGTCAGTATGATTTTCCCCCGCAGACCCACAATGGTTGAATTAAACGATTCACAGTTGTTGCTAGTCAAGCTATCAACCTTTGGCCATTCAGAAAACTTGCTTCTTGACCATTGTTCTTGCTCAAATTTATCCAAATACTCCCATGCCTATTTATTGATCCTTTTTACATTAGCCATTGCATCCTTGAATTCTTGATCAGTAGTTGCTTTTGCACATTGCCAGAATGCTCCCTTAAGCTCCTTATCCTTCCATCGTTTGTTCATATTTCTCCACATATGCATACAACAAAATCTGTGCTTTACACCTGGCATCACATCCTGTAATGCTGGTATCAATCCCTGCATTCATGGGTAAATTCAGCAGTTAATATTAATACAGTTAAGTTACTCAAGTAGGAATATAAGAACTATAATGATTGGATACACTGCATATTACCTTTTGCTGGTCGAACATGAACACCCAGCCATTCTCATTATAGTCCCCTATGTCAGTATGTAACTCCTCGAGAAAGAATCTCCAATTTTCCTGAGTTTCTGCATCGACAACACCATATGCAATTGGAAATAGCTGGTTATTAGCGTCCTGACCTACTGCTGTTAGTAACTGCCCTCCAAAGTACCCTTTCAGAAACGTCCCATCTAACACTATGAAGGGTCTGCACCCTGCTTTAAATCCTTGCTTGCAAGCAGCCAAACATACATACAAGTTCCTAAATCTAGGCAACCCTTCCTGCTGTGGAGTTGTCCCCATGTTGGCTCTTGACCCAGGATTAGCCTTGATGATCTCATTCAGATAGTCTCTAAGTCTCAGGTATTGATCCTTTTCCGTTCCTTCAATAACATCTTTGGCCTTATCCATAGCCCTGTACATCATCCTCTCATTAACTGAGATGTCATACTCCACCTTAAACCACTCCTGTGCCTCCCTTTGTAACATGTTAGGATGGATTCTGAGTTTAGGCACAAGTTCTTCAGCAACCGAGGCACAACTCACTGACTTACTCTTGTTGTTTCTCGGACAAGTATGCTCATCCACAAATGTTTTAATCTGAAACGAGGCTGGATAGTTGGTCCTAGAACAGTAACACAACCAAGGGCAGTCGGGGTCATAGCAAATCACTCTGCACATCTTCTTCTCATTCCTAAGATAGAAAACCTGTCTCCCAATCTGTATGTTATACTTTTGAACCGCTGCTTTAAAGTGTTCCATGGTCTCAAACTCCATGTTCAACTCCAGAGTAATTTTCCCAAAGGGTGTGTTCGGGTTATGTTGAGGAAAAACAGGTTCATCTTCATCATCAGATCCAGGAGGGCTATACAGTTCATCAGATTCGTATTGGTACATCTCAGGTCCCATCTCTCCATCTGCTCTGTTTGGGTTAGGCACCTCTACCCTTGGTGCTTCATCATCTTTTCCAGGTACAATTCTCTGCCCAGATGGTTGAGGCCTAGGATGATTTCTCCTTGAATTTGTCCTATCCTTTCTTTGTGTTTCTGTATTTGTTAATACATCAGGTGATACTTATCAGCCATCATGCAATATTTATCAAAAAATGCTGTAACAAAACAGAAATAATATGTTTACCTGCTGCATTTTCTGTAGCTGTTTCCTCTGCCCTCAAGTCATCCACCACTGGTTCTTCAAGGTTAACACCTTCATTGGCAACATGTGCATCATAATCATTGGATTCATAAAACCAATACTTATCCAAAAATGATATAACAAAAAAGAAATAATATTTTTACCTCCTGCATTCTGAGTAGCTGCTTCCTCTGCCCTCATCTCATCCACCAATGGTTCTTCATTGTTAGCACCTTCATTGGCAACATGTGCATCATCATCATTCCTCTCATATGTTTGTTCATTTACTGTTTCAGCTTCTAGAGGATCACCCTCAGGCTGTTCAGATTCAGCAGCTCTCCTTTCTTGTGATAAACCACTGGGTGGTGGTCTTGGATGCCTCTTTCTCACCCTCTTAACAACTTTTTCTGGAGCTGCAGGTTGCTTAGTCTCTTTATCCCCATTCCCGTGATTCACATCTTCATTCATAACACCACCCTCTCCGGCCTCCGACTCGTTAACATCAACACCCTTCTCAGTCACAACTTCATTCAAAGTCTTCTTCACAACAACTGTTAAAGCCTTACTCAACTGATTAACCTCGCCAGTTTTCTCACTCACAACTTCAGTTTCCCTCTCATCACCGGGTGGATTGACCTCAACCACACTCTCACTGCTACCAGAAGACACCACATCGTCATTAATGATTTCAGGGTTGGCATCAATAGGGTGATCAAAGTAGAGATGGACAGTGTTGTCGTTTTTAATTGCACTCTCACACATCCTCATCACTTCAGCATCTGTCCTTAGTACTCTAAGACCCTGACCTAATTCGAAACCAGGTTCTAGCCAATACGCCTCATTATATCCAGGGTAACCCAGGTCTAAAAACAACCCCTCAACAAAAAATAAATTACATGTCTCCACATTCACCCTGTGTATCTCAGTGACGAAACCCCCTTCGTATATCACATTCCCATCTCTAACCTTTTTCAAGCAACCCATGTGATGATACACAAACGTAACTAAACGATCCATCTAAGAAATAGTAGAGAGAAGATACAATGAATAAACAGGATGTCACCAGTAAACGTAAAAAACCAGAACTTAAACAAAGAACATGAAGCAGAACGTACCTCTTCGTAGGGTTGCTCCTTGCGAACAATGGTGATCCCACGATGCCACTTGAGAACCGTTACCCTTGATTCGATAATGCCTCTCGCCTTGTATCCTTCTTCTTCGCGCCAAGCTTCGAGAGCAACGTCTCTCCCTCTCTACGTGACCTTTGATTTTCACTAGTGACACACTATTGACACTAACCACAGTAACTCAGTAACTAGTAACTTGGTATATGCTAATTGGGTTTTATGGCAAAATTAATTTGGGGCAAAACTAATGTTCAAATTAGGTTTAGTTTATTTTCCAAGTAGGATAAGAATAATTAAAATTAGAAATTCCATCTAATATAACACTAACCTTGTCAGCAAAAACGGGCCACCACGTAAGCATCGTACTCACCGGAGATATGTTCCGGCAAGCTCTTGGACACGCTTGGTAAAATTTTAAATCATTCAGGTACCTTTTTGTCAATATCAATAGTTGGGTACCAAAATGTCAGCGTTTGAATCTTTCGGGTACCGAATTGGTCATTACCTCTATTTTTGAATATACAATCATTTTGGATAAAATCCCATTTTAAAAAGATACCTATCTCGAAGAAAATTGTAATACATAGACATGACAACAAACTTTATTGACCTTTTTTTTGTCAATTGTCTCTATCTATGCTAGTATCCTCTACCTCGTCAATATAGAAATGTGTAATGAAGGATATTTACACTCAAGATATTAAAGGAATATATAATGAATTTGCCACTCATAAGAAGCGCTATAATTATAGTGCCCAAATTTATTGCCAAATCAAGATATGTTTTGCCTTTGCTGATTTTATCCTAAATTTTAGTACCATTTGAGAAATAAAAAGTAGAAGTCCACTAAAACCAAAATTAATTTCAAACCAAAAGTGTCAAATAACTTTGAAAATCCAGAGGCTGCAATAGACGCTCACTTTCACCCAATTTATTGTCAACTTTGTACAAAGGTTATCCTCCAACTTGAACCTTTAGAAGCCAAAACACAAATAAATGACCAAATATATAAATAAAGGACAATTATAGATTTGATGAAAGAAATTTATTAGAATGGATGAAGTAGTTATCATGTTCCCACCTATCCTCCTAAATATAGAGGTTTGAAAGAGTTAACGAATCTCTTGCAATGAACAAAATTAATTAAATAAATAAAAAACCTGAAAACAGAGCATACACAATATCAGTTAAAACAAAGTCACCAAAATAATAGAATTTAAATAAATAAATAAATAAATAGATAAACTTGATGAAACGATAAGAACTTTTTATATGTGATAATGGAATGTATTACAGAACAATAAAAAGCATATGAAATTTAAGTATGTGAATGAGTAATTAGCTCAGCCAAACCAATTAGAAATTGAATTGGAGTTTGTCAAAACACTATAGGGATAATTCTAAATAGATACCTATTTAATTCACAATTTTCATTGGAAACATATCTTTATCAAACATGAATGACTTAAAACAAACAAATGAATAATAAGTATGATATAGGAAATAAAAAAAGAATGCACACAATATCAAAATGCTGTGACGTATTGTCTGAAAAATCCTGCAAGTGTTTGAAAAGATGTTCTATACGTTGTTCCTCCTAAGGGAAGATAAAGAAAATGGTCAAGAACAAAAAAAAAAAAGAGAGACAGAGATATTAATAAAATGATACACAATATCTGCTTTCTCAAGCTCTTTCAATTTTTTCTGCATAGTTTAAGAAAACACAGGAAATGAATTTAAAAGAAAAATGGATAGCAATAAACTTGGCAAAAAATTCTGATGGATAACAGACAATTCAGAATTTGCAAAGAAGTTTGCTTGCAACAAAATTAGATTCCACTTTATTAGTAAGCAAATCAAAATTATAAGAAAGAAAGAAAGAACCTGAAGGAATTTGATGTCATGATCGAGGCGCTTGAGTTATACAAGAATCCCATGCTTACCTGTGAATTATAGAACCATTACCGACAACACTTTAAGTTGCAACTCATTTGAATATGTCTGAAACCCTAAACTGCAAAACAAACAAAAAATGAATACTTGAAAAAGTCAGCAAAAGAAAAGAACACAAAGTATTGAAACCTGAAGCCCAATAGGGTTAATCCCACTTTGGAATAAATAACTAACAGTAGAAACATTATGCATTTGGAGGAAGAAGAAAAAGTATGCAAGGATCTTTTTCTGCTTTCAAGCGCATGACGTGCAGCAGATTCCAACACTTGTCCAATTTCTGTTTATTGCTGCGGTGGCACGTTCTTTCCCATCGTGCTTCCTCCATCTCTGGGTCGCCCTACTTTCCTGGACTTCCGAAATCTCCTTTTCCATTTAGTCTGACTTTTAAGATAAACTTCAAATCTTCAACTACAATCTCGACCCTACTGGTTGCTGGGATACCGTCCGCTGCTCTCTTCACCTTGTGCTATAGTCTCTGTTGCTAAAACTTCTTCTTTATCTGGGTTCATTCCGTTCTTTCTCCTTCGACACAAGGCTTTTTCTTGCTGCCACATTTACAATTTCCAGCGCTATTCTGATGAACGGGACTGTCCAGCCGATCTTGGTGACTTGAAACACAATTTTCAGTTGGTGACATGAAGAAAAAAATGAGAAGGAAGAGGAGGATCAGAGAATGTGGGGGTGGCGGGGGTGGTGAGACGAAGAAAAAAATTAAGTTTCTTTTCTTTTGTTGCTTTTTAATTTTCAGTCACCAAAAATAAAAGGAAAGAGAGCAATTTGATTTTGAGAATGTAATTGTGCGGAAAAATCCACGCTTCGGCGCACCGGAGGAAACATTGTTCTTTGGTGCAACGTGTCGTCACCACCGATGATGCTAAATTGGGAGAATACTATTCTATGCCTCGTGTATTGAACTGCTTAACTTTTATATTTTAAATAGATATATCACACATAATTATACGTTTCACATTAAGTCACCAAATTAAAAAAACTAAAATCTCTATTTATAAATAAAAATAATGAATTTTTTATGGTTAATATTAAAATATTAACATAAAGAACTTCCGTCATACTAAAATTAATTCTCAACAATTAAAAAAAAATTCAAAGAACTCGTAGTTATAAATTAAAATTGAGTAATACATAAATAAAAATATTACAAATACTTAAAAAAACAATCCATTGTAAAAAAAAAAAACACACACACACATTTAAACATACGTATTATATATTATGAAAAAAATTTTCTGTACACCACATTCAAAGTATAATCGTAAAACCATTGTTAAATGTGCTACTACATACTTTAAAATACATTGCATAGAATTTTTCATGACTTAGAATAGTATTTATCATTAAATAATAACACAAGAAGCACATACTTTATAATAAATTGTAAATATAATCCAATGTGCAATACTTCTTAATCAATGGTACAATCGAAAAATTTTCATTCAATTGTTCTTTAAGATTTTTTAGGTCTTGCTCTACTTTTGAGATTCCTAATAACAATTCAACACGCAATTAAATAGATGATTGTTTTATTTGGTAGCAAAATGAGGAGAGAATAAAAAAATAGTACATGGTAAATAATTACTTTTGGTATTAGATTATTCATGGTATAAAATTTCAAACTATTACTCGGCAAGTGAAGGTATGCACTGCTAAATAATATACTTTTTCATGAGTTCGAAAATAATCCTAAGCTCAAAAATTAGGAGAATAGAGAATGATAGAAAAACTAAATCGTCTAAAATGTTGAAAATATTAAAATAGCAAATTAAGACACATTAGTATAACATCAAATTATGCATCTACTTGATATGATAGATGTTCTTTTAACGGAGACGATTATAAGAATATTTAATACAACCCCAATTTCTTTTCAAATTAAACAAAAAAAATAATGATCATGTTGCTTAGAATGAAATTTACCCCAATTTCCAACAAAAAGGAGCTCCGCATTTACAATTGATTGGGAGGAACAATAAATAAAGAATTAAAAAAAAATTCGAGAAAAGATTGAAAAGAATGAAAGCAATGAATTTACAAAAAGAAATTAGTGATCTTATACAGCTAACAATTTTCAAACTGTAAAGTTTTGAGATCTTTAAAAAATGAGAAGAGTTTTAAGTGTACCAGAAATACCGGTATTCTAGTTGTTTTAACTGTTGATCTGAATTATAAAAAATATATATAACATATATTAATTGAAATCAATGGTTAAAACAACTGAAACACTGATATTTTCGATACACTTAAAATTTCTCCTAAAAAATGAATTAAAATTGGTTTAGATCAACCACAGCCCACAAGGACAAACATAAGAGACACAATACAATCTTAATTAAATTTTTAACTAATTAATTTATTATCCAAGTGAGAAAAAAAGAAATAAAAAATGAAAAAATTATTATCCAAGTGAAAAAAAAATAAAAATAAAAAAATATATATAAAAAAAAACAAAAAATATATCTCTACATAAGTCTGAATAACATTCAAACTAATTTTCTTGGCCTTCTAAATAAAATCTGACCACATCTACTAAAAAAAATAAAATAAAATAATAAAATCAAAATTTAGCATTTGCAAATAATAATAAACTTGAGGATTATAAAAAGTCGTAGAAAAAAAAAGTAAGGAATTTTTAGGAATCCATTTGGAAGATAAAGACATCCTAAAAGCAAATTTTGAGTTAAGAGTATTTATGAATGGAGCCATTGATAGAAGTAATAGCTTTAGGATTATAGGACACTAAAGCCTCAGTATCAAAATAATACTTATGTTATTTGGTATTAGCTTTTGGTGAGTAATAATAAATCTATAAAATGTGTAATGGAATATAATGGATGCTGTTAGATGATAGTTTCTTTGGTTGGAGTCACATTAACTGTTAATTTGCAATACTTATCTTTAACTATTGTTGACATAACTAGGCTCTGTTTGGTTGATGTATAGGATGAGACATAGACACAAAGACATAGACATTAAAGACATAGACATAAAATATTTGTGTCTATATATTGTGTTTGGTAAAAATAATGAACAAGACACAAATATTTGAAAAAGACTAAATTACCCTTTATTTAACCACAATTTTATCAATACCACTATACACCCATCACCTCAAACGCTACATATGTCATTACAATTAAATTTTTATTTCTTTTCGTATTTTTTTTCCTTCTAATATCATCTCAAATTATCATTCAAATATTAAATATACAGTTTTTTTTTAAAAAATAGAAAATCAAAGCCTAAAATTTATCAAAGATTAATTAAAATTTAAATAAATAAAAAGTTAAATGTATAATTTTTTTTTGAAAAAAATGGGAGAACAAATTTGGTTGTAAAATCTAAAAGAGAAAGTAAAAAAAGAAATATTTGAAGAGATAAGAGGATAAATTTTGAAAATTTAAAAATTGAATAAGGGTAAAAGAGTAAAAAATTAGTGTCTCACAAGTTGTGTCTCAGTGTCTCATCAAATTGGAGGTACACAAATTTAGTGTCTCCGTATCCTCCTGTGTCCATAAAAAATTTGTGTCTCACCAAACGAAACAGCAGATATGTGTCATCGTATCGGACATCAACCAAACACTACCTAAGGCAACATGCTTCTTCATGCTTATGAGTTATAACGGATGAGTAACATTAATATTCACTAATATTGAATCCTCCTTGTTGAATATTAAAAAAATAATTAAAATATAGAGTTTGCAATTAGTTATTTCATTTCTTTCTACAAAATGCATGATTATTGATATACTATTATTATTTTGATTATTGAGAGCGAGCCAGAGAAATTTTTTTTATTTTTTTTAAAATAAAAAAAGAATAAAAAAAAAGACGAAATTCTCTTTTTTTTATTGTCATTGTATGTGTTCATACATACATGTATCTATAGATCTATCAGTACAATACAAAGTTTAATTGATCACTAAATTTTAATTTTGGTTAGATCTAATGTTAATGTTTGGTGCTTAATTAATTCATAGCTATTCATATTTTTTATGTTGTGGTTTTGATAGTTTGCTTTGAATGTTGTTGTCAGATTTGGTGAATAGATGATCAATAACCTTTAGCCTATTTTTCATGATGTAACAACAAATAGAGTGATAACTAATAAATTATAATATGCAGTCGAACTTTTTTAAGTAGTTCCATTATTTTTAAGTATTTTGCATGCTTAATTTTGCACATTTTTTAAGTTGTTCAATTTATAAATGAAGTATTGAAGTATGAGTTAATGCAATATATGTTTTTTGCACAATAATTCATTCAATTGAGCAATTGTTATATTACCATATAGCAAGGTTGGTTTGATAAAATTAATATATATTATCTGAGTTTTATAAAAGCCTTTTGTAAGCAATCGATTTGGGTTATGTTGTAGTTGTTTTTTGATTATGTTTCTATTAAGTCATTTCTCTATTAAGTTTTTAATTTTTTTATGTTAAATGTTGCTCTAGGATAATATTTTTTTGTGCATACATTTTTCTAAGCAGGAGTATCATTTTAACCAACATATATTTTGTATCTGTGTTTTTTCATATATTTTTTTTCTCATTATTCTTTAATCCATTTTGTCTCTGTAATTTGGAACATTAAACATGCCCGTACTTCGTATGGTAATGCGCTCATTTGAAATTGATTTTTATTATGATTTATGATTTATAAATCTTATCAAAATATAGTGTTAGAATTTTTACATTAACTGACACACAAAATTTTGTTACAGGTAAATTTGTTGAAATAGTATTCTTGATTTATTATCTGAATTGGTTTATTATTTATAGTCTAACTTCACTTATCAATCTGTATTTCATTAGCCATTATAACAATATCACAATGCAAATGGCCATTTTGGTAAAAAAAATCTATATTTAATTTGTTTAGGGTTTGCTAAGTGTGAAGTTGCTGCTACATTTGGTAATGATAGAGTTTATTTAGAAAAGTATGTCTAGAAAAAATTATTTTTTTAATTGTTAAGAATTAATTTTAGCAAGACGAAAATTCTTTATATTAATATTTTAATATTAACCATAAAAAATTCATTATTTTTATTTATAAATAGGGATTTTAGTTTCTTTAATTTGGTGACTTAATGTGAAACTAGGGATGGCAACAGGGTAGGTAGGGGCGGATTTTTGCTCTACCCGACCTCGTCCCGCCCCGCCGAACAACAATCTGCGTAGAACCCACCTCGCTTCTACACACGGGTAGTAAAACGTTGAACCCTAACCCTTACCCGCCCTGCCCTTACCCGCTCCTATAATTATTAAAATCTAATAAATAAAATAAAATTTTAAAATTTATATAACCATTATCACATATATAACATAAATTAAAATAAAAATTTAAATATGATATAATATTATTAATAATTTATTAATTATTTTACATATATTATACATATTATATATATACCGGAACGGGTATTATCTAAACCCGACCCCTTCCCGTCCCTTCAAAAAACCGCCCCACTAAAAATCCACCCCTGGAACTGGTAATTATC